>NW_024541697.1:0-15657 GCF_016758755.1 Suillus discolor
GTGTCGATTAGGAGGAAATACGCTTACCGAGCGGTGGCTGCAACGTTGAGGTCTCTGCCCACTGATGTAATTGATGCGTTCAGGAATTCACTGCACACCCTATTGGTAGCCGATCACCCCACAGAAGTTGGGACTCGTGCAAATGTCACTGGTCGAGGACGAGTCTAAAGTGGCCGGTCTGAGTGAAGGTCTGTGTCTGCGGCCAGGTCTGGGTGCACATTCAGCACGCGTGGTGGAGTTTGAAGTCGTCAGTGGCTAAGATTGGGGCATGATATGATTAGATAAATTACGCCGAGGCGACCTTAAATGAATGAGCACAATCAGATTATTACTACACAGTGAGACCTTGAGGAATGGACGCACAGCGATCAGCTAACTAAACCAGTGTATGATAACAAAATGTCCGAGTCATGCACGGAAAATATTCAACGGATACCACCAGCAAAAACGAATGAGCCTGCGAAGGTGATACTGATGTTGACTCTTCATGGCTGCTGGCTCAGATCTTCAATATGTACCAGGAGCCATGGAGAGCCAAGATCGAGGTAAATGATGACAAACTATTTGGATAAAGTTCGGACCGGCTAGTTCGTGACGACGACAATCAAATGATTAAACCAGCAGTACCGTACAGCTGGCTAGGCTCGTGACCAGCCTGGCCTAATACTACACGGTTGCACGAGTGTGTAGCCAGGCTGGTCGATCTCGGAGTGGCGTGGCAGGGCGGGAGCGGAGTTTGAAATTTGATAGGTGCCGGTCGTGCCGGAGGTAGTTACGATCATATGGCACAAGTTATACGTCTGCTCTCGCTCAGACTGTACTATGCTATGTTAAGTTTCAACCATGAGTTCTGTACGACCTTTATCGCTCACTGCTCGAGATACAATTGAGAATCTCCCAACGGACTTTACGAGGTCCCTCTCAACGACACAACACCAGCAAGTTCTCGAGGCTTTCTCGCGACTCGATCTTCTTTCCCAAGGATCACAACGTCCGATTCGCGAAATTGTTCCAGCTCAGATGCCTCATATCATTACTTTCTGCGAAACACGTTGTACTTCGAGCTGCGACAGGCTCTGGAAAGACCCTTGCTATGATTCTCCCTCTACTCCTTTCTCCCAACAAGACAGCTATCACTGTCAGTCACCTTTGAACTTATTGCTGCAGCGAGATCACGTACGCTAAAGACATTAAATTTGTCCTTGTAAATAATGGGTTCAGGAGTTCGAGCAGTTTATCCTAATCAATTATTAGTGCTCCAGCGTGATGTACTGTTGTATTTGAGAGGATACTGTACTTTTCACGGTACGAACGAAAGAGTTTGCGGTAATGTTACCCCAAAGCGGCATACCGGCATCTGCCAAATTTCAAACTCCTCGCTTCGCCTGCCAAATCACTCCGAGTTCGACCAGTCTGACTACGTCAATAAATTCTCACCATCTCAAATTGACGCATAGTCAGACTGGTTACGAGTCTAACAGCTGGCCGCATGCCGTACAAATAGAGTTGTGATCATGCAAGCGGGCCCACGTTCATTCAGTCACTAGGTTCATACCAGGTTACTCCCTAGTAAAATAAACCAGTGGGAGTTCGATTCGTCGTCACACCAACCAACTACTATGTCGTCTTTCACTTATCAGTTCGACACACCGAGCTACAAGGGCACCTCAACGGTCCCCACTGGCCTATTTATCAATGGAAAGTTTGTTGAACCTGTAGAGAAGGGCACGATTGAGTATGTTCTTATCTTTACCGCACTCGGCGTCTACCTTATCATTTGACTTAGAGTTGTGAATCCGGGTAGGTCAACTAGCCTCTCAGACCTGATCAGCTTTGACAGTTGATGCAGTCAATGGAAAGGTCATAACCTCGGTCGCAGCTGGCACCGCTGCAGATATCGACATTGCCGTTCGGGCTGCAAGGAAGGCTTACAAAGAGTGCTGGGGCTTGAAAGTCCCTGGTGTACAAAGGGGCAGAATGCTCAACAAACTTGCAGACCTCCTCCAAGCCAACGCTGACGAATTCGCTGCCTTGGAGGCTTTGGACGTAGGTAAGGTGATACTTCAGCTATATATGCTAGCTTGTGATGTGACCCTATGTGCAGGTAAAGCTTTCAGGGTAGCTCGGAATGGTGATATTCTTGCTTCTATCGGTGCCCTGAGGTACTATGCGGGATGGGCGGACAAGATTCAAGGGAAAACTATCGAGGTTAGAAAGGCTTGACATGTCCCCTTTGCGATAATTCTAATCTATACCCACCTAATAGGACGAACGAAAGAAGCTGGCTTACACGCGTCACGAGCCCATTGGAGTGGTGGTTCTACTCTCATTTTGTCACGCGGTGAAGGTATGCGAACTCAGCATCTTGCAGGGCGCCATAGTTCCTTGGAACTTCCCTCGTATGTTCATTTAATCCATATTCAGTGAGCGAATAACGACGGTGAATAGTCACGATGTTGTCGTTCAAGATCGGCCCAGCTCTAGCAGCAGGAAACGCTGTCATCCTGAAAACCCTCTGAACTGACACCATTGACTGCGCTTCGTCTCTGTCCTTTGTTTGCTGAAGCGGGATTCCCTGATGGTGTCGTCAATCTTGTCAACGGCTATGGTAGTATCGCTGGTCAAGCCCTCAGTGAACACATGGACGTCGACAAATAACTTTCACAGGGAGCACACTGACTGGGCGCAAGATCATGGAAACGGCTTCCAAGACTAATTTAAAAAAGGTCACTCTCGAGCTTGGCGGTAAGAGCCCCAGTGTCATATTCAACGATGTAGACCTGGAGCAGACCGTAAAGTGGGCCTCACACGGAATATTGTATGTCACCTGCATCGTAGCCGAACCCCTTGCTCACTTTTCATAGCATGAATCATGGACAAGCGTGCACTGCGGGTTCCCGCATATTCGTCCAAGCAGGGATATACGATAGATTTTTGAAGGCGTTCACTGAACATGCCTTGTCTTTGAAAGTCGGCGATCCGTTTGCGCGAGACACTTACCAAGGTCCACAAATTTCACAGACACAATTTGAGGTGAGCGCCTACCTAATAATGTAGTGAACAGTTTGCTTACTTTTTATCAGCGGATCATGGGATACATCAAGTCTGGTAAAGAGGACGGTGCAACCGTTCATATCGGTGGAGAACGTCATGGGAACGAGGGCTATTTTATTCAACCGACCATTTTCACGGAGTGCAAGCCGAATATGAAGATCGTGCAGGAAGAGATATTCGGTCCCGTGGCGGCGATCATCAAGTTCACCACGGAAGAGGGTGGGCACATCCCATTATGGATGTATCCGAGTGTTAACAGAGTATCATAGAGGCCATCGAGCAAGCGAATAATCTGTGTATGGCCTTGCTTGTTCTGTCTTCACCAGAGACATTGACAGGGCGATTCGAGTCGCGCATAGTATCGAAGCTGGTACCGCATGGGTGAGCACGAGCATATTAGCATTAGGACTGCTAATGATTCGATGGACATAGATAAATTGTCACAACTCCTCTGAGTTGAGCCTTCCGTTCGGTGGTTTCAAACAGTCAGGCATTGGGCGTGAGCTTGGCGAATATGCCTTGGAACAGTGAGCCAAGACATGATGGTATGGCGACTTCTACTGACGTTTTGTTCCAGCTATACAAACCTGAAGGCTGTTCATGTTAACATTGGACACCGTCTTTGAAAGGCAGAGATTGAAATATCATCTAAGTGATGTCTGTTAAGAAAACGAAGTCCCAGAAAGCGAACTTAAAATGACTCGATGTATCTATGCTACCATTTCTAATGTACAACATTCTGTCTCTAAAATCTGTGGAATATGGCAGTATTAACCACAGTGCCATTCTACACTTCTGTCTTTACCATTTAACAGCTCCAAACAGTGCCTTGACAGGAGCGTTCGTTCCACTTTGGGGAATGTGACGTACTAACGCGGTGTTCCAGTCGGGTCGGACCTAAACGACTCGGAAGTGGTGAATTATCATACCTTGTCTTCGATTTGTCCCGTGCTCTGGTATTTATCGTTGCTGGCAATGCTTAGAGTAGGTTTCACAAGTTTGCACGTTCCGTTTCGGAGTTGGCCCCGTGGCACTGTGAAGTATCTCTCTCGATCCGCACCGGGGAGGCCATCATTTTTCACTCGGACTCTAGTATGTCGTATTATCTCTAGGCCGTCATCCATAGCTCATTCCATGGTCGTGACGATCAGATCTCTAGTACACTCGAATTGCGCTGGACACACGGCTCGCTGACTAGAAGTCGTTCCATCTCCTCCGCGGCGACTAAAGAAGTGGTTTCTTCAGAGCAGCTGGGCGTCACAGAACCTAAGGTTCACAGTGATATCCCCATTGCTAACGCTGATGAGCGCAAAGTATCCATTCTATGGGGCCCACAGCGTTGGTCTAGATTGTATGGACCTTCCGCCTCGTAGTAATTCCCGAGATCTGAACAAGCAAACTATCAGTCACCACATCTGGTTGCGCGACCACTGCAGATGCCCAGACTGTTTTCACCCGATAACAAAGCAGCGACTTCTCAACACATTTGAGGTAGTCTTGCGGCAGGGTGGTGATGGTGTCTTTACTGAGAAGAGACGTTTCCGCAGATTCCAGCTGATCTCAAGCCTATACATGTACAGGGCTCCACAGATGGCCTCGAAGTTGTCTGTATGTTGGCTTAACTGAGGTTTCAACTCAACTTGATCCGTTACTTAGGGCCCGGAACTAGCACCGAATCTCACTCGTCGGTATATCCATGGACATGGCTACAAGCCAACACATACGATCCAGCTCTTCAAACAACGCCAACTCGGTGCGATATTTTCTTTTATAATCGGTACCTTGTACTAATCGCGCACTAGGAAAGTCCTTTGGGGATCAAAGATTGAGAAGTGTCCACCCTCCGTGACTTATACCGAGGTCATGGACGACAAGGGACTGCACAAGTGGCTAACGAATGTTGTGCGTAAATCGAGAGCTTTAGGTGCTTGTCTCATATGCATGCAGGAAACGTTTGGCTTTTGCTTTGTCTCAGGGGTCCCCGCAACACCTGAGGCCACAGAGGAACTATGTGGACGTATCGGTTTTATCAGAGAAACCCAGTGTGCGCCCTCCCTCCTTATCCCTTCACTCCCGATCTGAATGCGCTTAGATGGGAAGTTTTGGGAATTTACTGCCGATCTTTCAAAGGGAGACACTGCGTACACCACAATGGCACTAGGAGCACACACTGATAACACCTATTTCGTATGGAATATACTCATAGTTCTCGTTGCGCCACTGATTGATTGCCAGCACAGACCGACCCTTGCGGCCTTCAACTTTTCCATCTCCTATCGCATACCGAAGGCTCTGGAGGAGCAACGCTTCTCGTAGATGGTTACTATGTCGCCGCCCTCATGAAAGAGCTACATCCGAAGTTCCACGATCTTCTTTCCCGTGTGCCCATCCCAGCTCATGCAGCAGGAGAACCGTCAGCACTGTACACTCCGAGTCCACCTGCAATGTACCCCCCGTTGCGATATCACCCGAGCACCAAAGAACTTGTGCAGGTACGGTGGAACAACGATGATAGAAGCGTGATGAGCCACTTGTTACCAGACGAAGTGGAGGAATGGTAAGCGAGCTGCATGGGTTAGAGAACTTTACTTTACTTAATCTGAAACCCCAGGTATCAAGCGATAAAGATTTGGAACGAACTCTTGACGAAACCTGATTCAGAGTATTGGGTCCAACTCAGTCCCGGGACTGTATTAAGTGAGTTTTGTCCGTGGCTGCCTGCCATATGGCTTAATCTCTTTTTTTTTAGCGATTGACAACCACCGCGTGCTTCATGGCCGATCCGCTTTTGACGGTAAGCGCCGCGTGTGTGGTGCCTACATTGGCATAGACGAATACCGTTCGAAGCTCGCTGTCCTTAGGGAGAAGTTTGATGGCACCGATGACAACGGCGAGAACAAGGTATGGAGACCTGAGGATAGCAGAAGTATTTGGAACTCCAATCTATGATTCGAGGGCCACTTGTTGAGACTCTGGTCCTTCATGAAGGTTTCGATATTGATTATGACTAGTCATGACAGTACGAGTGAGGTATCAATTAATTTCAGAACGTGGCATCGGAATAGATTCAAATGCTCTCTAATCATCTTAAAGCGCCAAAAGCATCTCGGTTGTGGTCGCCTCTATTTGTCGCTTTGGCTGCCCACAGTGCCCTCGGGTGAAAATTCGAGAATGCCCTTTTCACGTGGCAAAGGAAAGGAACACATCGTAGTTCGACATATCTCATGTGTAAAGGAGTAAGCGTTCTGAAGGAGTCATCACCGCTCTGTGCGTGGCAATCAAGGACGACGCGCACCGAAAGACTGGGCCTTCCCAAGCGTTGGTTGCGTTAATATGTCCGCCAGGATGACGATCGTGCCACGAACCAGCATGTTTTATATCGAAAGCGCGTAGAACTGAACGACAACTGTCAGTGGGAAGTATGTATGTACATTTTCCATCCATGTACAGCTCTCAGGATCGTCTGGTATAGCCAGAGGCAATCTGTGACCATTGGTTAATACCAAGGTGTTAAAAACGAGATTTCCAGTTGTATTGCTGGTGACCGGTCAAGCTACCAGGAGCTCTCGAACTTAAGAAGACCTTGTGCATCGAAGAGCAGCTGTGTCACCAGCACACGCGAGCAGGCATCGTAATAGTGCACCAACTGGATGATGGAACGAACAGAACTGGCCTGTATCGAACGGTTCGCACCCAAGGCTCTCCATAGCGTTACAGGATCAATGAAAAACCGGGGAGCAGCTCGCCGGCTATGCCATCTTTGAATGTTACATAGCATGTCTCTGACAGCAGATAAGTACAAGATGTACACAAGCGGACAATACATTCACCTAAATACTCTACCAACATTACCGTATGGACTTGAGAATGAACCCCTCGAGCCCACCGCACACCCACAGCTCCTGCACGCTTGCGCCCACCGTGCGGACTTTGTAGGTCTTTTCTCCATCAGAGCCACGCAGAGTCACATTCCCGTCCGTCATCGAAACACGTATTTCATGCCCTTTATCCACTGTGAGTTCGCCTTCACGTCCACCCGCACCGCGTGCGCCTCCTTTGGCATACGTCGCAGTGAGGTCAGCGACGAGCTCGGGACATTCAAGGCAGACAAGACCATTATTGATGGCATTACGTTTGAATATGTCGCCGAATGAGCCTGCAATGACAAGCGGTACACCAGCTGCCTTAAGCGCGGTAGCAGCCTGTTCACGAGAGGACCCGGTACCGAAGTTGTACCCCGATACCAAGACCACACCAGACTTGGTGCTTTCATCTGATGCGGAGAGCGAAGGGAGAATGGTAGCGACATTGCCTGCGAAAGACGTGTCGTAGTTCTCCATGACTACTTGTGCTTGGCGTTCGAGGGTAATGTCATCTTGGTAGGTGTATTTTCCAGGGTATAGTGCGTCCGTGCTCAGGTTGTCCTGTGGTGCGAAGAGCAGGCGACCAGAAAAGGCTGCGGGGAAGCCGGGGAAGAGGGGTTCTTCTGCTTGTGGTACCTCTGCCGCGTCTGAGGAGCCAGAAGGCGATGGAGAAGACGGGTGCGCCTGCAGGAGGAAGCGAGGTTGCATCAAGAGAGTTGGGGGAGCAGATAAATCCCTTGACGGCGCTCGCAGCAACTACTGCAGGACTGGCAAGGTATGCCTGAGCCTTAGGGTGGCCCATTCGTCCCTTATAGTTCCTGTTCGTGGCGCTGATGCCCGTCTCACCCTCTTCCAACAACCCGGTGCCGAGCCCGATGCAAGGCCCACAACCTGCTGGGAGCACTTTGGCACCTGCAGCAATCAACTTGTTCCAGTGCCCCAACTTCTCCGCCTCCGCCTGTACCACAGAGCTCGCAGCTGCGACATAGAACTCGACGCCCTCTGCAACTTTCTTGCCCTCAACAACAGACGCAGCTGCAGCAATATCAGAGACCCGAGAATTGGTACATGAAACCAGGTATGCTTTCTGGATTGCAATTTGCTGGGATTCTAACTTGGGAAGTGGGGTAGAGACCTTGACGCTGTTAGGACCGGAAACATGTGGGACGAGAGTAGAGAGGTCGAAGATCAGATGCGAGGAGTATTGGGCACCGAGATCGGACGTAAGATTAGTTGCACGGAGGGCATCAAGATTGCGGCGATTGATACGTGGGTGTTCTGGCGGGGACGGTATTGATTTAGAGGCGAAAGTCCTTTGCTCTAATTTCGTCAATGCACTCTCGTACCAACTCAAAAGTGTGTCGTCGACAGGGAAAACGCCTACAAGTGCGCCCCATTCCGTTGTCATATTCGAAATCGTAAGTCTGTCGTCAATCGAAAGCGCAGAGACACCCTCCCCAGTAAACTCGATTGCAGCGTTAAGGACCTCGTCGTTGTTGAATGACCCGCAAAGCGCGACAATCACATCCTTGCCGGTGACACCTGGGGCTAGTTTTCCCCGAAATTCCACCTTGACCATACGAGGGACTTGCCACCAAGTCTTTCCTGTAGCCCACAAAGCTGCTGCATCTGTGCGCACGATGGCTGTACCCACGCAAGCAACGCCTCCATACATATTTGAGTGCGAATCAGAAGCAACAGTGAGGGTATGCGGGAATGCGTAGCCTTCTTCTACGAGGACTTGGTGCCCGATGCCGCGGCCAGCAGGATAGAAGTCAATCCCATGTGTGCGTGCAAATGCTTCAATGTTGGCATACTTGGCAAGGTTTTTGTCAGATTTATTCTGGACGTCGTGATCAAGGGTGAACACCGCCTGCCGGGAATTAAAAATTTTCTTTGCACCTATGGACTTGAATCTACATGCGTGTCATATGAATAATGATTTGAGAGGGAAGAAAAGAAGCACACTTGGATATGACAGGGCCCGTGTTGTCATGGGTCATGACATGCTCCGGGCGAATCATGACATAGTCGCCTGCTTTGACGACTTTGCCATCGGGGAGACTAACTGAGTATTTTTGGACAACTTTTTCAATGATAGTCTGGGGAATTCGGGGAGTGGCCACGCTGGTAGCGAAGAACCGCGCTGCTTGCAGGCACCCCCGACCGGGTATGCGCGGTGAAAGGCGCATCACAAGTATTTGGTGTAAGAAACCTGCAGCAAGTAGTCGAGACTCAAGATGTAAGTGTAAGAGAAACAGCTGAGACCACTTTGTTAGGGTTGTGTCAAGGAACCGAATACGACTGATAAGCCTAATAATATGATTCCATTCACATGGTCACAACAACTCGGAGGATACATTATCCATACACTGTGTAATTTACAAAAGGATATATCAACAGGCAAGGACTACGCGCTGGCGACTCCGACAGTGACAGCTGTAGCCACCGCAATAGGTGCGGCCGGGGATTTCAGCACTTTCTCCATAATCGCGTCCTTTGGAGGAGTGGATGACTCAGGTGAGTTAGAAACATGGTTCGTCTTCATCTTCTTCTTTTTCTTCATGAGACCTGCAAATTGAAATGTCAGCACAAATACTACGTAGTGGACGCGGTATACTGACCTGCAGACACTGCAGATTTGACATTGTCGACGATTTCCCTACTTTCCTCGAGGTATTCTGTATCATCGAACCGATGCTTCTTGCCAGCAACAGCCTCCGTATCCCCTGATGCAGCTGCAATCTTCTTCTCGAGTGTCTCTAGCTTGGCTTTTTTGGCCTCAGCCTGGGCCTTCTTCCGTTCATCTTCATTTCCCATGTAGTCTGCAAGCCTAAAGCAATGTGATTAATACATCACATCCTGCACCAACTAAACATACGTGCCTTTTCGCAGTTTTGATGGTACTAAGTCTGCGTCCACTAAGATCTCTGCATGAGTCGTTGTTACTGGTCTTCTGACTACTCATGCGACCACCGGCAGCACGCAACTGCGAACCAAAACCTCCCTTACCACCTCGGAGTCGGGGAATAAGTTTTAACGTAATGAGAGTCGCATCTTGTCCATGAATCTCAGAGATGAGGGTGTCCGGTGTAGGGACAGATCCAGCATGAGATGAAATTCTCAAGTCCTCTGAAGCAGGGAGATCGGAATAGCGGTCGCACAAAAGAGAATACAGTTCATCGAATCGGGTTTCTGGAGAAACAGAGAGCGAAAGAGTCGGGAATGGAGCAAACGCTGAGAAAAGAACTGTAGTGGTCATGGTAGTAGACAGTATGCAATTATGTAACCCTGCGGGTCAGGTCCAAACCTGTAAGATTATGTAACCCTGTGTGTCAGCCCGTCGGCGTCAATCACCCCTGTCAACATCTTTCGCCGCAACACCCACAATCACGACAACTTGAATTAATTGCGCAGCCTGATACTCTCCAATCGACATGGATTTTTGGCGCGTGCTTATGCATGAGGCGCCTATGTTTGTCTGGCCCGTCAAATTCTGTGTGGCCATGACTGCTACCACATACGTGCTCTCCATCCTCACCAACAACGTGTCGCAGGTGGATAGAGTCTGGACGTTTCTCCCAACCATATACTATATACTATGTTTTGCTGCCGTTTTGGTCATCCGTTCCACCTACCTACCTCTTTCCCTACACCCCTGACACAATCCCCGCATCTCTGAGGGAGACCTTCAGTCCACGAGCCTTGCTCATGGCAAGTTTGGTGGCAAGTATCTCATCTGCTCAATTTCTTACAGTCTACTTAACTATCTTCAGGTGACGTGGATGTTCAGGTTTGTAACATGTCCCCGTCATATTCACTTGTGAATCTCACCCTCCGTAGGTTAAGTTACAACACTTGGCGACGTGGTCTATTTAGCCTGTAAGCTCATTCTTCATTGATGATACAATTATAAATCAAGGTCGACAGCAAGGATGAAGATTATCGCTGGGAAGTTTTGAGACAGAAGATCTCCCCTTTCCTCTTCCAAGTTTTCAACCTCTTGTTTATCGGTGCGGCTACAATTATCTATCGGTCTCTAAACATCTACTAACTCAGCATAAGCAATCGCGCAGAATATAATCTTATTTCTCTTGGGCCTTCCAGCCGCCCGCGCAGTGGCTCAACCACACACACCCCTTTCGACTTCGGATTATATTTTCGGAACGCTAGGATTTCTCATCATCCTCACCGAGTTCATCTCAGACAACCAGCAATACTCTTTCCAAACATTTAAACATTCCGGGAAGCTGAGCCCAAATGAATGGCCTGGTGCGAGAATTCAATGGACCAAGCATGATGCTGAACGCGGATTTGTGACCCGCGGTTTATGGGCTTGGTCACGGCACCCAAATTTCCTGTGCGAACAGAGTTTCTGGGTATGCATACTTCCATTTCGCAATCCCGTTAAGCACATCACTAACCCCCCATACCAGATCATAATCACACTCATCCCTCTCCTCTCGCCTGATTCACCGAAGCTCGACTTTCCGCCGACTTCGTTCGCATCACTCACACCCTTCCTTCCATGTTTAGTTCTCTGCAGTTTGTTCTTCTCTTCCACGATTTTTACCGAGTCGATATCGAAGGCAAAGTACCCTGTTGCCTATTCAGCTTACCAAGAGCGTGTGGCAATGTTTTTGCCTTTGCTCACCCCCGTATGGGGTGCGCTTCTGGAAATTCAGGGGAGAAAAGGGAATGTCGATTCGCTGGTCTACGGTACCGGACTGAACTCCAAGGGCAAGGGGAAGGCCGAATGAGATGATATTTGCACGTGTTCGAAAATTTTTCTCCATTTCTGTTGTATTTCCGTATATAGCGAAACACTGATCGCATTGGCATAAAACTGTCTCTGAGACATTATCGCTACTACCCGCTGAGCTAACACCAAGCCGCGTGACTGCATGAATGCACGCACGGACCGGTATTATTAGCCCGAGCCTGGTTGTTCTTCTCACTGACAAAGTCATGTATGCATACGGGCTCCGGATATCGGCCAGGGCGGAAATCCGCACCCCGCTGCAAGCTACAGTTAGACCAACCACCTTCATCCCCAACTTCATACACCAACCCTTCCAATGTCATCGTTAAAGGTCGCAGTGATTACAGGGGCATCCTCTGGTGTGTATCGATTGCGCTTTGCACTTGTGCGTAAACTTACTTCCGGTTTCAGGTATCGGACGCCATTCGGCTATCAAGCTCTCTTCTGAGGGTTGGAGCCTGGCACTGACTGCTCGAAGGCTGGCTCAACTCGAAGAGACAAGATCCCTCTGTGCAAATCCCGATGCGTGTATTCTCGTTGCTGGCGACATCACAGACGAAGCTTTTGTAAAAAGCTTGTTCGAGGAGACCATGAAGAAATTCGGTAGACTTGATCTGTTGTTTAACGTGAGTGGTGTGCCCCTTCTTCTGCGGTTTTCGGTACATTTTAGTCGTGCATTGATGATGTAACAGAATGCGGGCTTGTCTGACAAGGCGAGGCCCATCGAGGAGATGCCGCTTGAGATGTTCACATCGGTCGTTAATGTCAACCTTGTTGCTTCCTTCCTTTGCGCTCGCGAAGCTTTCAAGATTTACAAGCAACAAGAACCCACTGGAGGTTCGTGAAGCTGGATGATGAGAAACCGCAGTGTATTGATCTACATTGTCCCTATGCAGGGAGAATCATCAACAATGGCTCATTGGCTGCCCATGTGCCAAGGCCTCATTCCGTTGCATACGCGACCTCCAAACACGCCGTGCACGGTTTAACTAAGACCATCGCAATCGAGGGGCGAAAGTACAACATCTCTGTGACGCAGATTGACATTGGTGCGTACTTTGATAATATTGGAGGAGGTTGATGCGACGGTGGTCTTGCCAGGAAATGCGCACACGTCGATGGCTGCAGGGCACACTTTAGGAGCATTGCAGCCTGATGGTCGGAGAGTCGTTGAACCGACTTTCGATCCGGTACACGTTGCGGATGCGGTTGCGCACATTGCAAGTCTCCCTACGTCTGTCACGGTACTGGAGATGAATATCATGTAAGTGTGCGACCGTTTTTCTTGGGTTCTGGATATTAACCTGTTACGTAGGGCGACTGGTGCTCCTTATGTCGGAAGAGGATGACCATCGATACTTAAAGTGTCGGCGAAGACGGCAGGACGCAGAACAGTTGTCTGAGCATAATGAGATTGTTGCAGATTTCACATGTACCACGTCCCATGCCGCCTGGCCACGCATTAATGTATTATCTACTATGGAAGTGATACAGATATCATATGTAAGTTGAGACAGCGCGGTGGTCAACATCTTGAGTTTGATTGATTTTGAAGTCCTCCTGGGCCGTTGAGCTATGCATATAGTTGTATCTGTCTGCGCACCTCCTGTTCATTTTCGCACATTTGTGGCATAGCCGATAAGAGAGAGGGTATCATTCTTCAAGTTGAAGTAGTCCTGGAGCTTCGCCAGAGGCCAGTCACTCCGCTCGTACACAACCTCCTCGGTACCGGCAAAGTTGAGCGTCAGAGCTTATTCAGTCATAATGTGATTACTCATGCAAAGTTAGGATCCAGAACCTCGGACGAGCGAGAATGCTATAACATAAGTATCAATTCGCCCGCAAGTTGTAAGTAAGTGATAACAATTGTGCCATGATCGTGGAAGCAATCGCTGGGATGCCTGTCTTTTCGTTCAAACGGATGAGTCGTCTGTCTCGTGATCATTGGTCTAGGCCTTTACCACAATAAAGGGATGATATCTCGCTCGTAAATCTCTGAAGTTTTTGCCTTCGGGGAAGACCTGTGCCATACTCTTCCAAACTCGTGTTCGCCCCTGGGCCTGAAGGCCAGAGTGATTTCCCCTTCGCCACAGGGCTCGTTGCGGTGGTCGTGCGGTTAGTGGTGATGTGATCAAAAATGTCATGGGCGTCACAATCCTGGGCGCTAAGTCGAGGCGTAAGTACTCGCACTTGATCCTGTGACATTGATAGCGCGACGAAGGCTTGGATTAAAGACAACGGTACAATGATTCATGCTAAAGTCATATTCCTTGCAGTAACCTACATCAATAAATATGCAATAAATCTGTGCATAAGTTCCGTTTGTGTATCTAAACGTACATAGCATCAACCAGTTACACCATAGTCGGGCGTACGAATCCCCGTGATGATGCGAAGATTGCCAGGAGATTGGTATCCAGCGTACCGTAAGCTCAGTAAAAATGTGACGCGACTCGCACGTCCCTCTTTGCGCATATAGGCAAAGGCTGCCAGAATCTCAATTTCTCTAAAAATAGTCTATATAAGTTCATGTACATTGTGCTCACATGAGCAGAGTCCTGAATGTCACGTCCACAGCGAGCACGATGAGATGTCGTCTTGGCATAATTACGTGGGTGCTATTCGGAGCGTGCGGTTCAACCACAAATGTGTAGTCTGCTTATTGGTGGTAATTCGATTGCTTAAGGGAGGTTCTGTATGACACAGGTAATTTTGAAGTGACATGCCCCTTGCAACTGCAGGGTTGTTGCACCGGGAGTACAACGGATCGGGACCTCGTCTTTGATGCGAAAAGGGATAAGGACGCAGCAAAAGCAGGTGAGGAATGTACCTCTGAGGTAATGAAAGGTCAAAAATCTTCAATAAGCGTGTTACGATCATCTTCCAGAATGTCGTGGAGATTTTGCGGTAATCGATAAGGTTGACGAGATGACGCGAACACGGTAAAAATGTGTACCATACGACTGACACCAGTGGACGCGGAACGGGGCAAAATCAGTCAGTACATCAAGGTCGCATTGTGGCTTGCGGGATAGCTCGCAATGAGCTGCGATGTAACATTGGAGGATATCTCAAATTTCAAAGCCGGAATATCGCAAGGCTGTGCGCTGATGCACGCGAACACCGATATGAGAAAATCCATTGAATCAGTGAACTCAGCGAGCAAGAAAAAAATCAAACAACGGACCTGGATGTGCTGCAAGCGGCAGTCGCTGATTCAAAGCCCGGATCCTAACTCGGAATTGCAGTTTACAGTTTACCCATGCTGACCTCGAAAAGGCCCATCAATGATAGCAGAGTCAGAAAACTTGCAAATTTGCAAGTGTACATACGAGATTTGAGAAGCCTCGCAACTATCCAACCTCCATGAGAAAACCAATACAGAGCTCCGAAAAAATTTGGTAACTTAGGGTTCCCCAAGTAATGGTACTTTGCTATGACCGCGCGGAAACATTTCAGGGCAACACCGTTCTTCATCTTGCCCTGGTAGAAGGCGCAACTTCATTCCCAACGAACATGAAACGTAAAAATGGGATTAGTGCGTCTTATTTTACTGGTCTGGGCCGATTTAAATTATGTAAAGCCAAAAGACTGGATTCTGGCGTGAACTCGACAATTCATTTGTCATCGCACTGCTGACTTTAAGTTGTCAAACACTTACCCAATCAAACGTTCAGCGGAGCCAGTGAGGAGACATAAGCACTGCATTGATCAAGGGGCGTCTGCGATCGGTGCAGGAAAGCGGACGTTCTGCAGTTGCCCCGATTCGTGGGAAAGGTGCGGAAAGGGCACCATGGCGGCCTTGCAGGCTCAGGGGAAGGCATTTTTATTTCAATTTGTTCCGAGTTTTGCTTGAGGGAGTGTTTGTTATATGCATAGTGAGCCCGTTGCCATTGTCGTGCTTATTGAAACAACACATACTACAGTCTGAATCAGGAATGAGGTACGAGAAATACATTCAAGAGTCCGACCGTAAAT
>NW_024541698.1:0-15624 GCF_016758755.1 Suillus discolor
TCTGCTATGGTAGGTCTCATGGTTGAGCCCACCCAAGTTCAGCCTGAGGGTCCACAATCCTCCGGCGAAATTGTGCTCCCGGATGAACCAGGCAACCTCTTGCCAGAATCCTCTGGCAATATTGTGGTCCCTAATGAACCAGGTAACCTCCTGCCAGAATATGATTCTTCTGATGAGGAGATTGATGTTGAGGGGAAGGTTGATCTTCCTGGTGAGGAGGTTGAAATGGCTACATAATTGCTCAGTGATAGATGTACATAAATCTTTTTCAATGCATGTTACCTATGCCACAATTGAATAATTTAATGATCAGTCCCAATATCCAGAACTCGAAACTGTAGATTGAGGTAGATATCACCCTAAACCCTAACACCTGAATGTCAAATTTTCAGTGCCGAACCCCAAGTGCCGGGTGCTGGGTGCCAAGTCCCGAAACCTGGAACTCAGGATTTGACATTTGAGACGAACATCATTTTTCAGACATGTTTATATCAACCTACGTATATCTATAAACATTTTACTAACCCCCAAACCCTGACATATATTTTTGTTGTGTCATACCGAGTTCTGAGTTCCAGGACCCCCGAACCCCGAAACCCGGCACTCCACAATTTCGGGGTTCGGGGGTTGGTAAAATGTGTATGGATAGATGAAAGGTTGATTTAAACATTTTTGAAAGATGTCTCATATCAAATGTCAAGTCCCGAGTTTCGAATTTCCGGGTTTCTGGAGTGCTGAGTCCCTGAAGCCCAGAGTCCTGAAACCTGGTGAAGGTTCAACGATACAGCTGAGGCACAAACAATGCTCCTGACCTGTATCTATAAATGTTGTAAGGTCGCACATTGCCTAGTCTGCTATACTTGAGACGACAAGTGTGTTCGACCCTAAAGGGGAAGCAAGTGCAGCAAGGATCTAGTAGTAGGCGCCGAAGGCACTACTGGTTGGCAAATGCGAAGCGCGGGAAAGTGCAGGTGCGCGCGAGGCGCGGGAATGCGTGCGCGTGTATGTGGAAACAAGTGAGAGTAAGAGTGAGTTTGCTGAGGTGATGATTAGACACTAGACAAGAGGTGAGAGATGCAAGCTGAGAGATGTTATATGTGAGGTGCTAAGGAATAGATTTCAACTATGCTCTGCTAGGTAGTAATTGGGTATTGTTGTCGTTCAGTCCTCTGTCATTCTTGTGGGTGAGTAAGTCAGTAATAGTATGTACTGCTGGCGCTTAAGTATGGCGCCTAAGCGCTGTCATGTGGAGCCAAAGTGCTACCGAGTAAGGCATGTAAGGATATATGTAAGTAAGGGTCCATGATAAAAATAAAGATGGAACAATATGCAAATGTGAGAAATGGAAATATACGCACTAGGGAACTTGGTGGACAGTGGATGGATGCTTCTGGATGGCTGGCGCTATAGGGCGCTCAAGCGCGGGAAAGCGCGCGCGCATATACATCATGAAGCGTGGGAAGTTGTGCGCACATTGCGTGATGCGTGGGAAAGCTGCGCCTCATGTAAGAATAGCTGTGGATAGCATACAGAGTGATGCTACAAGTTCGTGCCATGTACTCCCTAGTGAAAACTGCAATATTGCACAATGAGAGGCACAAGTCTCTACACTGGAGTCCCAAAACCCGGAATTCAAAACTCAGGACTTGACATTTGATATGAGACATCTTTCAAAAATGTTTGAATCAACCTTTCATCTATCCATACACATTTTATTAACCCCGAACCCCGAAATTGTGGAGTGCCGGGTTTCGGGGTTCGGGGGTCCCGGAACTCGGAACTTGGTATGTGAGACAACAAAAATATATTTCAAACATGGGTAAGTCAATGTGTTTGTCAATCAACTCGATTGTAAATCAAATTTTATTGATCTCCCCAAATTTCTCAAGTTCCGAGTTCCAGGACCCCCGAACCCCGAAACCCAGCACTCCACAATTTCGGGGTTTGGGGGTTGGTAAATCTCGGTTTGGGGTTTTGCACTGAAAATTTGACATTTATATTTTTGTGAGTGTTGTGCTTCTGGTGTCCATGCTCAGAAATAGGATATGTTGCACACCAGGGTTCAGGTGTGGGGTTTTTCCACTTCAGTCCTCAATTATTGGTCAATGCCACACATGGTCGATTCATGTTTTCGTGCTTAGGGGTTTAGATTCGGTGGTCGATGGTAGGTATATGCACTCATAGTGTACATGTATCCTACGTGTTTGATTGCTGGTGGCTACATCAGCTGTATGTCTTGATGAAACGTATCTAGGCTCACCCATATATGTACCCATCTATGTACAATTCCCCCACGTCAGCCCACCCATCTATGTATTATCCCCCACGTCGGCCCACCCGTCTATGTAATACATCCTATGTTGGCCCACCCATCTATATAATACATCCTACGTCGGCCCACCCATCTATATAATTATACCCCACCTCGGCCCACCTGTCTATGTAATAAATATTTTATCACACCCTCAGCCCACCCGTATATGTAATACTTTCCACGTCGGCCCACCTGTATATGTAATACACCCCACGTCAGCCCACCCATCTATGTAATATTCCCCTACCTCAGCCCACCCATATATGTAATACACCCCCGTCAGCCTGCCCGTCTATATAACAATATTTGCCTTACATCTCTCTTCAGCCCAGCTGTCTATAATATCCTACTCTACATATTACCCAGATGGGCCCACCCATCTCCATGAATGATCATATTCCCCCAGCCCATCCGTCAACATCAAGGATATATATATCATTGGCATACATGGGCCCACCCGTCTCCATCGGAAATAATATGTGTCCCAGCCCATCCGTCATCATCAAGAATATACACAACATGGGCCCATAATCTGCTGGCCCATCTCATACGGGATATTATGTAGGTCGGGTGGCATACGGAATTTGTCACTGAAGGGGCTCGTCCCACATTGCGCACCTTTTGTCACTATAGGTTTAATGTGGGCAGCCAAGTACGATGACCGGATGAGCCTAACAGGAGCATATGCTGTTGCAATGTGTGAGTCTTTTCGATGCTTCAATAAGGATAAATTCTCATCGTTGTGTATAGTTGTTGACCCCACAAGACATCTGTCATGGATAAATGAACATTGGTCAGTGCCGCGAATTACACAGGCGAAAAACTATATTCTCCAACTGATACGTCTGCCAGATAATAATAACAGCGAACTTTGGATTGATATGTCCCACAGATGCGGAGCAAGAGAACAACAGATGTCTCCGTGCAATCCGATGAATCGACTTGTCAGCCACGCCCTGCAACTCTAGGCTCGACGATTTATGGACTTCCTGAGTTGGACTTACTGCCGCGTCACCAGGGCGGCCCTCAATCAGTTGAAGACGAGTTCAATGCTTATGGCACAGGTGTTCTTAGTCCCAGAGGGACAGATCTTCTATCTTTTTGGACGGTAAGAGTCTATTACAGGATTTGTTGATGATGAGGTACTGATGGTGGACTAGGTTTCAAAATCAATCTTTCCAACACTCTATAAAATCGCCATGGACTTTCTCCCGATCCAAGCCTCTGCCGTTCCATGCGAGCGCGTATTTTCCTCCAGCAGTGATACATTCACCAAGAAATGCAATCACATTAGTCCTTACTTGATGGAAGCCTTACAAATGACCAAGTTCACGCTGAAAAAAGAGCGACTCCACTTCACAAAGGGCTGGTCAGCATCCCAAAAGGATATGGAGTATGACTTGATGTGTGTCATGGGCTCAGCGAGCCATGAAGATCTCTTGGCATCTGGCTGTGGTGACATACTGATATCTGCCATCAGTGCAACAACTTCTGGCAGTCACGATTACGAGGCCCTTCTCAGAGTCATCGCAGAGGACGAATGCGATGATGTTCCAGATGATATCGCAACGACGTCTACATGTGTCTCTTAATTTTTTTCTTTACTGCTACCTTTACTATTTCTATGTTCTTGCTCATACTACTGCTACTACTTTTGTCATTAATGACCTTGACTATCAATTGATTTTTTTTTTGATGGATATCTCACCCTAACTAATATCTGAACTAGGCATCAGCACTGACTGCGACAATGGCTTTATGCCATGGTCATTGCCCACTGTTCATGGTATGTGAGTGCTTTGATCTTCCTTCAAGCTCGGCCCACTGATCAAAGTTTGCAGGGAGTGAGTGTGTCGATCCTTGTTCGACAACAGCCATGCTGATCCAAGCTCGTTGCTCACCGCTCGCAGAGTGAGTCTGTCGATCCTCATTTGAGCTCGCACCATGCTGATCTGACACACTGGGTAAACTTGTGTTTCAAATGGATTTACCTTGCCTTCCTCGTGCTGCAGTTTGTGCTAGCTCTTGGTAACAGACCAAAGGGTGAACAGACGGCATATGCAATCACACTATGGTTTGTTTCAAGTCAGAGTCTGTATTCTATTCAAGCTGACTTGTGTGCAGGGTCTATGCCTTCTTGGCTGTTTACCTTCTCGTGTGTTCATTCTGGCTAACTGGCAAGGCATTCACTGTGAGTTTCACTGTTCTCGGGTGCTTGCTTATGTTATCCTGACGATGCACTTTCTGGTAGACCATTCCCAGCCAACTGAAGAATAAGACGTCAATTGTGAGTAAAGTGAGAATGAAGGCAATGCACCCACTCACAAGACTACGTGGTATAATTAGGCTTCCAGCAAATATTCAACAGGCTGTGTGCAATGAGAACATCAAGATCGATAACTTCCTGTACAATAGATCCTATTGGTCCAATGGATCCTGGTAAGTCTATTCAACGCACGCAGTACTTGTCTGACCCCGAGCCAGGTATTAGTGAGTCAAATAGTGAAGGAGACAGTAGTTCGTTCCTAACAATGACCCAGTCGATGGACAGCAGATTATGCAGTAGAACAGCAGGCGATAAACAACAACAATACTTTCACAGTTTGCCCGAATCAAGTCTCACCTTCAGCATCCCTCCCCACATCTACGACGGCCCCTACTGCAGGTGGCTCTGCCATTGTCACAACTATTGTCTCTGCATTCCATACCAGCTCTGTGAATACTAATTCAGCGGCTTCGTCTACTTCACGGACAGCCATCATCATTGGTGCAGTGGGTGGTGCTGCGCTCACCATAATTGCAGTGCTCGGTGGTGTTTACTGTTACAGACGAGGTAAACGGCCTCACATGATCAAGGATATGCCATCCGTGTTTCTGGGACAATCATATGGTGTCCAGCCTGTCTATGGAGCGTCCTTCATGGATGCCGAAGCAGGTGCTTGTACTCTTCATGTATTCACTCACGAACTCACAACATTCCCTGGTAGCCACTCAGAGATACAGCAGTTTAAGTCCTATCCGGCGCCATCATGAGTCTGGGGAGTCTACTCTCCCAGTGGTACATTCTTTGAGCCCCGAGCAGGTCCAGTCATTGAACCCGTCAATTGGCCCATCATATCTTGGGAATGATGATTTCTCTGAAGTGGTGCCATACATTCGAGAAGATGATGCCAGCACGTTGATTCCCCCCCATGACGCGCCTGCAGAAAGGCTTCCGCCTGCGTATCATTCATCTTGGGTGTCTATAAATGTGCGGCAAAGCAACTCAGACCCTGGTGAAGGTAGCTTTGCTTCGTGATGTTATACTCATTATACTCACCATGCAGTCATATAGATCAAGTATTGTTAGACCAAACTGTTCAGACTGTGTGGCCAAGCAATGAAACACCCCCGGAAAGTACAACAGGGCATTATTACCTTCTTCATGCCCCCTGTTGGTCCTTTGATTGTCGTGATGGTCTCCACTTTCGGTATGTTGTGCCTCATGCTTTGTAGTGATTCCTTAGCTCATTCACGAGATAGGCATCTACCTCATTGCATCGTTACTCTATGTGAGTTGTATCTGTTCGAAATGACACTGTCTGATCCCGTGTTTCAGTGGGATCCTTGGCACATCTTCTCCAGTTTCTTCCAATACCTATGCTTGGCTCCAAGTTTCACGAATGTACTTAACGTTTATGCATTCTGTAACTTGCACGATGTGCGTCACGCTTTATTTTTCAGAACCCGGCTTTGATTGACATGCCGAGAGAAAGGACTCTGGCTCAACACAGTGCAGCACTACTTCAGCTTTCTGCTGATATCGGGCCTCCTGTCGAGAAGGAGGATGGTATGACTGAAGAAGAGATTGAGGCGGTCGATGACTATAAAAAGGCTTTGTCTCACCAAATCGAGTTGACCGAGAATCTGAAGAAACAAATCACTTGGACTCGTCAGTCTTTCGATGCGCTGTAGGGATTCATTTCTGGCTGGGCTTGCAGAGACTGTTTTTACCTTAGTGTTATGTTTGCACTTTTGTAGCTTACATAATCAAGTTATCTTTTCACCAGTTACCAGTATGAGTCTGTCTGAGTCTTGAGCAGTTTCTATCATATTTCCTCTTCTCTGAGCCTTGAGCCTGGTCCAGAAACCCTTTAGGGTCGAATAGCAGCTAGGTTCTGCAAGACCCAACATTGTTCAGACTCACCATCTGAATTGTTGTACCTTCAGCGCTCTCATTTGTATCAGCTTCCACTGACGTTGGGAGACAGGTGATCACAGATGCACCTTGGTATTCGACTCAACTGGCTTCTGAATTCCCTCTGGATTTGTCCATTTCTCCCCTACCAAATGGGCCACCTCCGACTTCTAAAAAGGTCGCATTGCCCAGCACTCCCAAGTCATGTACCATCCTCGCTAGCGATGGCAATGAATGGACTGAATGGACTGTCAGTCAACAGGTGAATTCCTCACCAGCTCAAAGAGAGGCAAATTTGCAACACATCAAGAAGAACAGGCACCGTGTCGAGGAGAGTGCTACTGGAGATTGGAGTGTGAAGCAACCTGATGACTCGCTTCCTATCAAGACAATAAAAACAGAAGAAGTGGTGGTCGAGGAGTCGCATAATCAAGAACAGACTAGCAGTCTCCTTGAGGAAGGAACATCTGCACGATCTACCACAACGTCGATTATCGTTCGAGCTTGGACCACGCTGATCCAAACTCGTTGCTTACTGTTCGCAGAGTGAGTCCGTCGTTTCTCGTTCAAGTTCAGACCACGCTGATCTCAAGTCATTGCCCACCATTCGATCATCGCCAATAACAACACTTGTTCACATTTCGATCGAGAAGACTATTCTATTCACAAATGTTCACAACCCATACCTCTCTTCAATCTCAACACTAATCCCTGCCCCCGCGACCGTGACCTAGAAGTCGCCTCAGGTAACATCCCCACCTGGATCTCCGAGTTGTCTGAACGGTCCTTTCCCCTCCTCCTTGGATTTCAACAGCTCTCTCAACTCCCCACTGCCTTTCAATGGGTCTCTCTGTGTTTTGCGCTGATGTGCGCTGCTCTCGCAACCTTCTTGTGCAAGTCGCAGTACTGTATAACTAGTGATTTATTTTAGTTTTTGATTAAACATTATCAGTAATTACTTACTTTGTCTTGCGGACCCATTGATATCAATAAAGTTATTGTAAAATGTAGAGTGCGTTTGAGTGTGTTTGTGAATTGATGTGATCGACAATCTGCTCTGAGTTCTCATCACGGTTCTCGATGACTGGAGTCCTAAATTGTCAATCTATTTTTGGCTTATATAATTTTAGAATATATTATTAATAGAGTTGGTTTTAAGCCCTTAAGTCAACTTAGCTGTAACTACTCGAGCCGGGCCAAACCGTAATTACACAAGCCGTAACCACTTGTCAACTCAGCTATTTTTAGCTCGGGCCGCGGCTAGAACCGGTGTAGGGATTCATTTCTGGCTAGGCTTGTAGAGACTGTTTTTACCTTACCTTATGTTGGCACTTTGTAGCTTACATAAGGAAGTTACCTTTTCACCAGTTCTACTATGAGTCTGAGTATTCAGCAAGTTTCTATCATATTTCCTCTTCTCTGAGCCTTGAGCCTGGTCCAGAAACCCTTTAGGGTCGAATAGCAGCTAGGTTCTGCAAGACCCAACATTGTTCAGACTCACCATCTGAATTGTAGTACCTTCACCGGCAACAAGCTGGAGCCGCGGCAACACTACCCATGTAGTTGACAGTATTGTACAGCTGTATACACACAGAGTTGAGGTGGGGAAATAGAGCAAGGAATGCACTAGAACGCAAAGAGTGTACTGCAGGCGCTGATAACAGCGATGATTTAATGTTACAAAGGACTTGCAATATATTGAAACTCAGCCATCAGATTACCTTATCATTTCAGGAGGCATTTCAATTGATTTCAATGGCATGCAAACAGCGTGTCAACATCACGTCATTAGCGCTGCCATGGTCCGGTTCAGTCCGGTTCAGTGAGGGGTGAGTAAGAACCAGAAACTGAACCTGCGTCCAGTCCAGGGCATGTCGTTGAACACAGAACCGAACCAATGAGAATGGTTCAGAATGGTCATGTCCAGTTCTATCAGGGTTCGAACGTGAACCAGACCAAAACATAGATCATATTTTCGAAAATAAGATGTACAGTGAAATTCTACACATCTGGAGAGGACTACTATCACAATCATCATCAGGGTCGACTGCTCACATGGTAGCTCGTTTTGCCTTTGGCATGTCAGCTGCACTTGATAAGGCTCGTTTGCGGGCGGACGATGACACATGACAGAGATTATCAGTGTCACGAAGACGAGCAGATGGCTTGGTTGGTCAACCAGAGCGTCTAGCGCCAGCAACAAATGAGGCTGATTGCTGTCCAGAATTCAAGAGGACAGAGAATGCATTGGATGAGGCTGGCTGCATACCAGATGGAGGTAGTGGGATGTTGTCAGCATCATGGTAGAATGTGATCTCGGATGCATCCTTGAGGCTCCCGTCTGCACGACATGCAGATGAGTTAAATTCAGTCATTGTAGAACAATAACGAAAAATATCACCAAGTTGCAATTGAAACTCGCTGTATTTAGCATTAGTAAGGCGAACAGCAGAACTCATCTTCGCATCCGAAAAGATACTAACAACATGAGGTTCAGAACCATTCAGAACAGGTTCAGAACCGATGAAGAACCATCCCAGACAACATGGACTGAGAACCATACTTCAGTTCAGTTAGGTTCGATGGTGTTGCGGTGGACCGGACTGTCTAGAACCAGACCGTTGGTTGGGTTCGAACCACAGTTCTGGACCGGACCACGGCAGCACTACACGTCATTGCAACCACTTTCATAAATTTCTGACATAATACTCCTGCCAGGGTGTGGTGAGCATTCTTGGTTGTAAGTTTGCCTGATGTTGAACATAATGATCACTAATTTATCATGCATAAAGAATTCCTTGTGGGGCAGTAAAAAAGTCTCTCTAAACCACTAAGTTGTCTATTTTATTGAAATTATCATAAATTAGAGAAAGTTTTACATACTTAGCCTAAATTTGTAGCGGAGGGTTTTCCTGATGGATGTGGCACTGCATACACTAGATTGGAGCATGCGACGTCTGTAAGCAGCCTTGACCTCCAGATCACTAACTACATTTTCACTATTCAAGTCACAGGCCCACAGCTCAGGGCCAGGCCAAAGCTGTAACTTTTGGGCCAAGCTGGGCCAGAACATTACTAGCATTGAATCACATATGTACACCAGCACTACTGCAAATGTTTCACTCATGCACTTACAGGGTCCTTGTCCGGACATTTCCGACGCGCAAGTTTTGATTCTGTGATTCCACATAGTTTTGGAATCGGCTGTAATTGGAAGGGTTTGAATTGATGACTACGAAATACATACACAAGAAACTACATACTCGACTGAGTTGACTGGCCATCTTGGCTCAGGTCACATACTTTATGAATACACTTTTTCCAGAAGTCATACACCCGACTGTTGTCTAGTTCAACCGAAACTAACCTTGAATAGTGACTATCGACCCTAGACCGGTGTCCTTGTCTCACTCGATAACGAGAATGATGCCGAAGGTTTCGTCGCTTGATAATATTGAACGCCTGTGCTAACACCAAGAATCTCGTCTGCTTCTCGGGACCCAGCGAGCGGGATGTCTTTCCGAAGCGAAACCTTAACAGGATCTTCCCCAGTAGTGTGCGCCAGCGCAAACACAACGTCGAGGTCTTTCATAATACAATTAGCCAGGAGCTAAGCGGAAGACGCGCAAAGCTCACCTTCTAAAGACCGACCGCCGGTTTCGGGGAAGAAAAAGTAAACAACTGGAACAATAGCTGCATTCAAGGCTGCGAAAACGATGTAGGTTCTCCAGGAGATGTTGTTAAAGGACGGGCCAACGACCATCACGACGACGAAGTTGAAAGTCCAGTTTGACGCTGGGAAAAGAATAGGTAAGTTAAATTTATATCCATGTCTTGGCGTACGAGAGTGACAAACCTGTGCTTAGTGCATTTGCTTGTGCACGGGTTCTGAGCCCGGCAAGTTCAGCACACTAGAAATCAACAAAAAAATATCAGATCAAAAAAAGATTAAAATCGCCGTTGCTGTACTCACGTACAACCAGGCCATTCCGAGCCACCCAATAGCAAAAAATGTGTTAAAGCCGAATAACAGGACTACGCTCATGATCTGCGCTGGTCCATTGTTGATATATCCTAAGATAGCCAAGAGCAGCATCACAATGGATTGACCGATGGCTCCAATCAGCATGAGTTGACGCCTGCCTACATAGTCTATCGCATAATAAGCAATAAAAGAGGCAAGAAAATATTCTGTGCCATTGGCAGCAGCAGTAATCCGCGCGTTGACATCGGAGAGACCAAGACGCTGGAATAAGATGGTCTGCGTGATATCAGTATTGCCACAGTAGATCATGCGGTGGTATAACATACAGCGTAACTGTTGAGAGCGCATTTTTAGATCACGACGAGTCACAACATGGAGCTGAGATACCCACTAGGTAACGAGGTTGATGCCGGTCAGCTGCTGCATCATCTGACATACCACAGCAATGACTGTTCGTCTGAAGTTCTGGCTGCGACCACCGGTAATGAGTTCACGTAGTGAACCTTGACCAGTAGTAGATGTTTCAACAGCAACAGCCTCGCGAATGCCGTAGTAGGTGCGCTGAACTTCTGGATCAGATGGAGGTTTGTCCTCCATTGCGGATATAACGGCCATCGCTTCTGCATTTCGACCATGCTTTACCAACCTAAGATTCTGATCAGCTTCGCAAAAACCACAGAGAATGACAAGAACTCACCATCTCGGTGACTCAGGAAGCTTACGTAGCGTGCCAGATCGAATCCGTTAGTACAAGTATGCACATTTTTAGGGGGAGAGAACCCACAAATCCGATGCATGCCACCACAATAATTTCAAACACTAACTGCAGTGATATCGGAACTCTCCACTGAGCAGACGACCAATTCACGAAGAATCTGATTTGATCGTTTTTATCGGTCAGTCAAGCCTAACGTGGGTATGACACCGAAACGTACAGTGCTAAATCGATCCACTAAAGAACCACGTCAGAAAAATGAACGAATGGAAATAACGGCTCGCGTACATAGCTGTAAGACAGCAATCAATTTAACAAAATAAATAAATACAATGACGCACTCACGCGATGGCCACTCCAGCCACAATCAGAGTCCCCTCCATCATAATCCTAGAAGAGTTCTGTGAGTCATTTATCGTATTGCATATGAATGGCATACATTCGACCCCTCTTTGCGGAGGGGGAGAGCTCCGCATGATATGTTGGCACTGTCGATGTCTACAAAATTGTTTCAGCAGGACTTTGGAGCCAATAATAAGCACCACTGACTATCAGACCAGTTCCGCAGCCCGTAAAGATACGAGCAAAGATCAAGTGTGCAAAAGAAAATGCAGTCGTTTGCAGAATTGCCCCTGAGGAATTCAGCTGGTGCTCTTAACGCGATATGATTCACCTACCGATCATCATTATACTGCCTCCTAAAGCGATTGTTCTACGGCGACCGAGCTTATCTCCAACCCAAAGATTGGAAAGAGCACCGAAGAGGCAGCCTACTTCCTGCATTGTATAAGCACAGAAGATGGCGTACAGACGGTGAAAACATACATAAATGGCAATTGTGAAACTCTGAAGAGTTGCATGATTAGGGTGGCTAGCCTCCACTACGACTTCAGGGAAGGTAGCCTCAAACTTTTATAATGAGATTCATATATTCCCATGCAAGCAATAGAATACGTCGTTACCTGATTGCCCGTAATTAGTGATGACATGACACCTTGGTCATACCTGAATCGCAAAATGAGAATATTTTGATTGTGAGTTACTTCTTAACGCACCCAAGGAGGGTGAATCCAGTTCCTGCTACAAACGCCACTGCAGCCGTTAGCTTACGACCACGCAACGATGGCGCATGGATAGCGATATCCGCTGGGTCCAAGTCGAATTGTTGGTTTATCTGTTCTTGGTCAGCATCAATCTTTTCTGCGATAGATGGCCAATATTTCTCCTGATTAGTTGGAGGAAGAGACATCATAGTACTGCGTGGGTATATATTATTGTTGTTGAAGAACGAGATTTATATACTTGGGTGGCTTGCCTTCGAATCTGACAAATGGGAGCTTATCTCCACGCTGCTGATGCGCATCAAAGAACTCGTGAGTCTCCCCAGGGTGCTTTACGTTGATTACGGTGGTTTTCCGACGTTAGACATGGCTTTATATCACTTTATAACGAAAACCTTTTCTATATATGATCATATATCGGCATATATGACAATATCTGCGGCTCACCAGTCCTCCGATGCCGCGACCTCGGGACTCCTGACCATCAAGTGGGAACCAGGATGCAGCTGCGGAGATCAAAATGATTCTGCCGTTCATGATGGGAGATAAGGTCAACTATCGAATTGTACGGTTCGGATTCTGTGATGCAGAGCGGTGATGACGTCCTGAAGAATCCAAGATGTTCTATATATAAGAAGCTCCCGGTTTCAGTCGAGTATTATGGGTCGCGACACGTTCCTTGCATAAAAAATAGACCGGTGAATTGCTTGAATATAGCGCTAGAACCTGTCTGATGAAAGTGTGAAACTTAAAGATGTTACTAAGGGCGACCAGCATTAAAGTCCCGAGGCTCTCGGCGAATCAAAGACACGAGGCAGACGAGAAGTCTTTAATATTAATGTACGCGCAAGCTACAATGATGTGGTTAGAAGATGAGAAAGGTTTGATGGTGATCAACTGGATCAGCATGAGAGTAGGTACAGAAATACTGACAGCTTACAACAGATAACTTGCTAAATACTTGATTGGCACGGTTCACTGTAACTCTCACAAAATGTCGGCAGGAGAGCCCGCGGTGCCAGATGGAGACAGCAATCTCGACGCTGGACCCTGGTAGATATCAACCGGACTGTGATTCGTTGTTGAACCAGCTCAGAAGTAAAGAAGAGGTGAAGAATTTGAAAGTGATATTCAATTGCGATTGGGTGCCGGAGGACTTTGCCGGAGGACGTTCCCACCATGCGTATGGACCCTCCTCGAGACGGGTCACAGCAGACAATGTTTACTCCCTAGAATTCGGTACCAGCAATATGGAACATAATCATGTCCTCCAGTCCACCAGTAACAAAACCAAATTTAACAGTGCGCTTACCGTATGAGGATTTACGCAAAGTGATGCTATACCCATGATGATGGGGACGCTCGAACTTCGTGGACACACTGTTTTGGTGATATGTGCCTTACAAGGTGGCAGCCATCGGAGATGGTGACACGTATGTTGTTGTGGTCATCGTTGTAACTGCAGGTGGTCACAGTACGTTTAAGGTCAGTACCTAGCTGTCGTTTCTGCAGGCGTTCGGATGATCAACCTAGGATCATTTTGCATTTCTGCAGCAACTTGGCCGAGGAGTTAAAATTGAAAGCATGGGAGCAGGGCTTCTCTGGACCGGCAGATTTTCTACAATCCCTCGACTGCCTATTCCCTTTTCCATATCTGACTTAGGTGCGCTCACCTTCGTTATGCTTCGTCACCATACCGCAAGTCCTTACCCTTCAGAACGCTCTTCAACGTCCTTGATCACCTTATATGTCTGTACATGTCGAAAAAACATGGTTTTGGGCGTGCGTGAACTCTTCGCTCGGTCCCTCCGTGACGTTGGCGTCCCACGCAAAATCATGGTATGCGAAACCAAAGGACTTCACGAGATCAGCTATACCGGCGACCACTGTGTGCGTGGCAATTGGAGGATGGCAAAATAAATTTGCACCCAGAACTTTTCGGACTGAGCGTTTATCCACCCCACACGTAGCTGGCCGAACGTCGGGCAGAGAATGCAGGGACATTTAAGGTACTCGTCAACTCAGGCAATGTCATTACTATAAATTGTATGTATTGGCGCGTCTCAGTCGTTGCAGGTGCCTTCACCACACTGGCAGCATAACAAATCAACGTCTATCGTGCCGTCAAGGGACCCGAGGCTGAATAATCTGTATGCTCGCTAGAGTCGCCACGATGCTGGCATGAATGCTGAGTTTGAACTTAGGCATTAATATTTTGACGAGCAGCAGCTATAAAGCACGTGAGCACAGAACTGACGAACAACAGAACGAACAACAGACCCGCGATTGCACTATTTGTAAACTCGCACTTTCGATGGTAAGAGTCCAGTCACCAACCTGTGGATCCAACTCATGGTACTAATTGTTTAGATGAACTGTGACCTCTTGTCAACCATTCTCCTGACATTAATGGCTATCAGTCCGCTTGGCGCACGAGCCATGCCTGGCTCAGAGACCGTGAATGGCCTGTCATGCACTTGGATTAAGTGTGGACAAATGTGCCCAGGAGCTGTCGCAGACAGCACAGGTTGCACCGACTCAAAAGGTATCGTGGCGACTCAGTACTGCTGTGATTGATGGCCGCCGTAACGGGTGAGGTTGCAGTGTAGAGGCGTAGAGGCATAGAGGCATAGAGGCGTAGAGGCGTGGGGCAAGTATTGTGATACAAGGAATCCAGAAATGTCGGCGATCAGATATTTCATCAGAATTGCAACTATCAGAGATCGGGATATGAAAGAACGTACTATTCGATCCAAGCGGCGAGTGAGGATGAAATGCGCAGCAGCAGACTTGGAGCTTAACTTGAAGTGGGAGGGGTTCAACCGACCGGCCATCTCGTGGCGCTCGAACTTTGCAATTGTGTTGTACTAATTAGATATCAAGTGTCTGAAATACTGGATCCACTGGTCACGTGCCCGTAAACTTAACCCGGTGTGCATGTGCACTGTGTTTCCGAGCATACTTTCTTCAAGCTGAAGCGCTGACCACTTAGTCCAGTCTCGACAAGATTTCCTGTATTGATGGCCACCAAACATACATAACTTGAATAAAATACAAGGACTTGTTTCTCCCCCCTAGCCTAGCTCATTCAATTTGCGACCACACGATTCTGCAACTCGCATCCCATACGATTGAATCGTAAGCAGCTTACTGTTAGGTTTCAATGCAGCAATCGCATCTACACCTGTTTTCTGACTTTTCCCGATGAAGAGGATGGCGTGGGAGGGTTTTCCGAAGGGCGTGGGCTGACTCCAAGAATCTCGTCCGCTTCTCGCGTTCCAGCAAGCGGGACATCTTTCGAAGTGAGACCTTGACAGGATCTTCACCATTTATGTACGCCAACGCAAACACGACGTCGAGGTCTTCCAGGGT
>NW_024541699.1:0-15583 GCF_016758755.1 Suillus discolor
TATCGCCAGGATCGACCTTCAGAGGATACAACCCTCTCCACATCTCTACCCACTACAACCAGGGTAAAATCAAGCAGGCGTACTACAACTACTTGAACTTCGGAACTTCCAGTCTTTTGTACTGGCCTGTCGAGGAGGAGCCTGGGCATTCAATCCCCCTCCCGACCCTCGTCCCACCGTTGTCGAGCGCCACTGTTCAGTGACAGAGCTCCAACCCCCTTCCACCCGCAAACCAGACGTCGCAATCATCGACAACACGACGAACACGTCCCCAACGGTCAACCAGCTGACAACCCAAAGATCGACCGCCTCTACGAGTGAATACGACCGTGAGCGCTAGCGAGCCACGCAACCCCACCCCTGAGGCAGGACACCTATCGTTCGTCCTTTGAAGCTACACGACTCCCCTCTTCACCATCACCTTGGCCGACCGTAATTCTCACCCTGTCCCCTACCATCACCCCCCAAACGGACCTTTCGTATCCACTCTCGGGACGTACCCCCCTTTGACCCATTGGTCTCCCGGTTGAGAACCCAAACCCCCTTTCCACCTCATGACGTCGTGGATGACGTGCACGCGCACAATCCGTGCTTAACCTCGGACTTCCCCTCTCTCATGCACACCGCCCATGCACCCAGAACTTTACGCGGCACTACACCCGTGAAGACACCCAGGGCGACGCCCTGAACCGCGCCCACATCGAAGCCACTGAGACCACCCAGATCTATCGTGCCAACGTGATCTGCCGCCAATGCCGTGAATACGGTCATAAACAGAAGCACTGCGCTCAGTACTTCTGCCGCATCTGTGGGCAATTCGCCCCGAAACACCTCACCCCTTCTGTCCACGACTTGATGGACGGAAAATACTGCGCCGAGGACCCTCCTCGGACAGATTCTATTCCGATATGTGCAAGCTTGAAGCCGCGTATGATCAGGAAGCCGCCCGCGTCGAACAAGAACGCGAGGAGAACACACTCGAGGCCGCCGATTGGCTTGCAGACCTCGACTTCGACCCCAGCTGGTACGACAACCAGGATGATTAAGCTCGTTGAGCTTGAGCCTTGAAACGGGGGTAATGTTACAAGTAACATCGGTCACGTGGCCCCCCTATCATTTTCCCTCATCCTCGCCCTCACCATCTACCGGCTCGTCCTCCTTTACCGACTTTCCGTTGACCGGATCCTCGGGACCGTTCCCGTCCCTCGCATCGCCCGCCTCTATGCACGTGCACGCACGTTCCTCCTTGATTCGACCACCAATGTGGTCCCGCACCTATGACTCGGTCTGACTCGTGCCACCAATGTGGCTTTCCTCTTTCTGTTTCCCTTGACTGCGGATTCCCGCACGTTGTATTCTTACCGTTGGTCCGTTCCAACGTTTCTCGGTCTCATTCCACATTCGACCACCCATCACTAATCCGGCTATGTTGCCAACGCACCTATACCACATTCGCTATCCCCTTTACCCTTACCTACTGTGCGGTAGCCTTGCCCTTAACCCTCTCCACTTAGTATAAGTAGTCGGTCACCCTGTACTAGATTCTCTAACTTGAATCTACTCAATCTTCCCTGGAACATACTTCCCTCTGAAGCCCCCTCAGCTTCAGTCTCTAGTATCTTTTCTTAGTTGCTCATCGCGACTAAGTCTACCTCGATCAACCTCATCGTACGGACAAGACAGTCCTTACCTTGAGCGACTTCACAGACATCCGTCTACGAAGTCACGTGACACGCGCGTACTGTGACCGCTGCCGACTCGTCGTCGCCAGTCTCACTTGCTATACCGGACCCTTCCGGTTACGTCACGAACGTTAGCGGACGACGCCCCTCTTAGGGCTCCGCCTAACAGATCTATTTGAGTGCGTAACAGCAGCTGACTGAAGGCCAGTCCTTGTATATAGATATTGAGGATATTGATTTGAACATTGTCAGCAAATCACTTGATTAAATAATACGACATATATATCCTTGAAATCTGCTTCGGGACACCGAATAACTTCGATCGATACCTTCATAAAAGTGGGAATAAATTATGCAGCTCCCTAGCACTAAACGACCGCGAACTTCACCAAGGATCACACACCACTGCCAGTCGATATATGCACACGCTCCTGAAAGGCAATTGAGGTCATACCAGTCACTGCATCGGAATCAGCAACAAGTTTAGCGTGGTATTCTCGAACGCCAAGGATCAGGTGTGGTCCCAGCACAGAAGTCTGCACGACCTGCAAAATCTGACTAAACCCATAAATAAAGTCAGCGGACAGAAAAGAGTCCTATTAAAATGATAAATTGTGGTAGCGTACATAGGCAAGTGAAAAATTGACATACCATTGAGCGTATTGAAGAGATATTACTAGTGAGCCAGAAGGAAGAAGCAGCAACAGAGCTATCATGTCCGACTCATCAGTGGTAAAAAGGAACAATAATCGCAATATGAGCTCACCAGGCAAAGTAAAGCACGTGAGTTTTCATCAACACCATGAAACAGCCCTCAATAATCCCTCCTGCTGAATGTTGTCGCAGTTCATGGAAGTGTTTTACCACAATCCAGATTGCGAGACCTAGTGTGAGGACCTCCCACGCAGTGCTGAGTATCCAAGTAGCAGACACAAGAAGTAGGATATCTTCCGGATAGTCAATCTGGCACTGATAAGTGCCGGAGAGAATGAATTCCTCTGGTATTCATCAATGAGCTCCATGCACATTTATTTTCATCCACAATTAAGCTCACCCCCTGAAACCTGCATGGTTGTCATTACGGTGGTCACTCCGTTAAGAATGCTGACAGCCAGGAAGGTGACAATGAGGAACATCAGGATTTTTCTGGATTGCTGATACATGGCATGCAACCGAGTAGTGATGTGCGGGCCCGGCTTGGCCTGAAAGCCCCGGCTTAGGCCCTGCCTGGGGGGGCTTGGGCTTTGGAAAACCTCAAGCCGAGCTGTGGGCCAAAGCCAGGCCAAAGCCGTGGCTCGGCTTGGGCTCATTCACGGCTTTCAAGACTAAAATGAGTTGATATTCAATCTATATATATTGGTAATTGTACAGTACCTAGATGTCATCCGCTGAATCAATAAGCAAAGTGTTCCACTGTGACAGAGTTGGTGACGAGTTCGAGACGCCAGAAGGGAGAACGGCTGCATCCAGCGCATGAGTAGGTCTTGGGAGGAGGTGGCATGAAGGGGTGTGATAGCAAGCATTGATTTGAACGGAGTGGTCATCGTCTGTCACGGAAAAACTGGTGAATCACTCACCCAAAAGTCTACAATGAGTCACTGTGATTCACCAATATCCTGTCGACGCTGTTCTTCTTCCGCCTCCATGCCTACGGGGCCTACAGAGTCGAAACGCGAGGAGAGTGTTCTAGAAGAATCAAGATCCTGAGCAAGGGATCATATGCAGCTAAGTGGCACAGGCTGTAGTACCACCTGTACAGAATGATGTGTGAAGAGGGCAAACCACCACAAGATCGAATTCTGACAGGATTAAATGAGACATTAATATGGAGGGTTGTAGTCCACGGCAGACTTAGAAACTCAGTGAGCTGCCGACAAAAACACGTCGAACAGAAGTGAAAAGACTAACGGTGAAGACAACAAACTCTCTGCATCACAGCCGCATATTATTTGTAAGCACCAGCTGCCACATCTTTGTCTCCATGGGACGCGTGCTGATCAGAAGACGTAGTGAGCATATAAATGACACACCCATCTGCATTTGGACATGACCCATTACCTGATGTTGAGATGAGGGGGTTAAAGGTCTAATGAGACATGAGAAAAAGTGAGGTTGCTCATGATTGGTGGGTGCACAACTCTCGGTTGGGCTGGATGAGTAGCAGTACACGTCAAATTAAGATGTCATTGAGTCCGTGGAAGTCTGTAAAATCGATATCAATGGGGGAAAAAAAGCCACAGCTCAGGCTTTTCAACACCTCAAGCCGGGCCCTGACTTGGGCCCAGCTCGGCTCGGCCTAATCAGGCTTGGCTTTGGCCGGCCCACGGCCTGAAGCCGGGCCGTGCACATCACTACAACCGAGTGACCATGATGACTTGCAGCATATTTCAGTCAAGTCAACTGCTAAGGCCTAAGGTCTCGCAAGTGCCAAGCTTACCCCACAGAATTACATATGCCACATCAACTATCCAATTCCATACGTTGTATGAAATTAAGCCTGACCAGTCCAGTGAGTGACCAGCCTCGGGTAGCGCACACTCCAAAGAGACTCACATCTGTGGCAGTATAGCACGACAGTCATTAGTGAACCAATAAGTTAGTAAAGAACCACACCCACTCCTACAGGGCACCATGGTTAATTGGAGAGGAATGGCAGTCATATGTGCAGAAGACTCACTGTATCTGACAGCAAGATGGTCGGAACACTCACTGAATGCCATTGGTCAGAAGAAGCAAAGACAACAAATCACGATTTACTGAGACATATGCAACACGTTCATGCTGATTATGAGAGATAGACAATTAGCACAACACCGATTGTGTAACCTTCCAAACATACACAGCAGATAAGATTCCAAGGTAGCACACCTAAAATACCTTCAAGTCAGCACAACATGGCAATGGTGACAAATAAGGTACGTGCACTGAGATACATAACCGTCATTAGGGACCAGCATTGTCTCTGGAATCAAATATGTTTTCGTGTGTGTTCCTCTGACACCAGACTCTACTCACCCAGATCAGCTCCACCTATAGAACTATTTTCAGCAAGATGCCAGCTGCTCTGGTCATAGCATCGACATACCTCTTGTCCAAATGTAAGTGCTGAAAGTACTTGTAAGAAATCAGCAGTCCTTGGATATCATCATGCTCACCCCAATCATATGTCACTCCAACGAAGGCAGCAACTGCAAGGCAGCAGTAGAGGTTAGATTGAAATATTGACAGGATCAAATCCAACTGCTCTCCACAAACCGAAAGAATAGCTAAGAGAACGATTTGCATTGATGGTCGGCCACCAAGTGGGATCATCTGAGACCATGGTCATATTAGTGCTGCCGTGGTCTGGTTCGGTCCGGTTCAGAGGGTCCTTGATGAGAACCAAGAACCGAACCATGGTTTGGTTCTTTAAAATTGTCGAACCCAGAACCAGACCATTGAGAACAGTTCTCAATGGTCTGGTCCGGTTCTTGTCTGGTCCGAACGCGAACCGAACCGAAAATTTTTCAAGCAATGGAAAAAACATTCACAAGACATCTACATGACATTGGGTAGCTAGTCTAACTGCATACCAACTGCATACCCTTCTGCCTCTACTGCTGCTGACACATGTCCATTCTTATAGGCTGCCTTCATCAATTGTAGCGCGGAGAAAGTGGATGATGCGAGTGCGTTGCGGCGCAGAGTTGATGTGATGCCCACGCTGGAGAAAGCGCGTTCAGAGGGAACAGAACTGCCTAGAACGGAGAAGGCGTCCTTTGCGGATGTAGTGGAAGAGGATGGCTGGGCAGAAGATGCGACCTGGGGCAATGGTACTTTATCGTCAGGATCATTAAAAAAGGTAATTTCAGAAGCATCCTTGAGGGTGCCGTCAGCGTTCAGAGCACAGCAGTCTTCAGACATCGTCAGGCAAATAACTCACAGTTTTTTGGTCGGCACCCTGTTTTATGCATGGCACATAGCCTAACACCACAGAGCGACAATATCCAAGGAGATCTGTTAGAGTTGAGAACCGGTGGAGGATCATGACTATCCAGGAAGCATATAGACTAGAACAAGTAGATATCTGATATCTGTGATATAGGTAAACATATGTCAGAGTCTTGAGAATAAATTGATTAGTACTTACCTTCAAAAAGGCTAACAGTAGCCTGATTAACAAATAATGCAAATCTCGAAGACGGTGTTTTGATGTCGACATGGACACCGATGTCGTCGTGGTTGGTGTCGAAGTCGAGGGAATTCGAAGGTCAAGGAACGGTTCGGGAAGGTTCGGGAAAGTCGAACCAGAACCAGACCACTAGTGAAGGTCCAGATCCCAGAACCGCTTTCCGGTCCGGTTCTGGCTGGTGAGGGAACCATGGACCGAACCACAGAGAACCGGACCAAAAGTCCGGTTCGAACCGTGGTTCTGGACCGGACCGCGGCAGCACTAGGTCATATTGGTAGAGAATTTGGTGTGGATAAGAAGCAAACTTGGTAGATGAGTATGACAACAACATTCGCACTATATATATGTATACCACCTTCCAGTGCGAAATGGAATATCTATGCAATCCACGTAGATGGGACTGTTGCGTGGTATGCATCGGGCTGTCATACCGTATGCTAATTAAAGACTCGTGACTAGTCTGACATATTTTTGACAGTTAGACTGGTCGGCAGCACAGAGTTCGAATTTTAGCAGGGTGCCGGTTGTGCCGGGTGTCTTTAGAACCGTTTGTTTATGTCCATGTGATGATCAACCTCAAACGAAAGTTTCTGCGTGTTTGATAGTCGACAGTAACTACTTCGACCGGCACAACCGGCATCTGCTAAAATTAAAACTCCATGCTTCGCCTCCCAAATCTCTCCGAGATGGCGCTACGCCACCTTACGCCACTCGTCCGTGGTTATATAAAGCCCCTAAACGTGAATGTGAAAGTCAACGACCGGTAATATTGATGTTCACTCCATTGAGTGCCGATTCCTTATACTCTTCGCAAGCAAACGAGGATGAGCCTATTTGGAGGTACAACCACTTGTTAATACATGGGGAAAGGCAAGCTTGGGCTACACATGCACTAGCGAAAAGCTCGGTACTAGTTGTTAGCAAACACTACTAGTAGAGGCGTTGACATGGGTCACGACGGTATCGCTTATACCGGATGTGCCATATGGTGCGAGAAGTTAAAAAGTGAGTGGAACGTATTGCATCAAAGGTGCAAGATAATGACCATAGCGCTGGTGATGCTATATATATGATGAATCAGTCATCACCAAAAATTCTTCTTGCACAGGTTGTCAGAGTAGTGAGGAAAGAACCGAAAAATTCATTCCCACCCTTCTGTGTCAGTTAAGCTCTTGCACTGCGCCCTGAAATATTCCCAATCATTCGTACTGGCAGGGAACCACCCGAAGCCCCTCGACTTAGATCCGGCTAGGCACACCGTCTAACAGGCCTGACAACGTAGGATGCTCAGGTGAGCAATCCTGTTGTCTTGTACGAATATATTATGATGTACTATGCTCCACTTCGTAACTATTTGTACGGTCAACCTGTAGGGACAGTAAACTGAATTTACAGAATAAGTATAGGGATGATACACTGTAGGCCAACGATCGTCGTACCCACCATACACCCAATTCGGGATTGATCGAGTGGATCAAAAAATACGCTACATCCGAGTCTGAGCCGATGCACATGAAATGCAGTGACGAGTGATGTGTGCGAGAACACCCTACAACCAGTCACTTTCAGCGACATGCGACGATGGTAGGGAGTGATAGAATAGTCCAACAAGATGAAGATTACTGTGATGGTTAGCTTCATCCACTAAACAAATTGGTTTAGCAGCTATGTAGTCATTGCAAATGGCGAGTGTTACGTATGACGAAGAATGAGCTGGACTACAATGTAGACCGTGCCATCATCCTCATCGTAACTCTAGAATCCAAACGTATGGTCACTGAAATTAGGGACAGGAAGTGATGCAGTCCTCACCATAATGGGGTTCTATGCGGAGTTTTCATATGTGGATTCAACTGGATATCATGGGATGATTGGTTGCCCCTGGCGCAACCATGGGGCCTTTTAGAGCCAGTATTCACCTGCACGCGTGAATATAAGAGAACCTAGCATAGAAATCAGGAAACGATGCAGCGGTATGGGTATGGTGACTGCAAGAAGTTATCATCAATGGGCAAGATAACCTGGATGAGCCTTTCAGGGATTGATCGATCAAGTAGCACCGTAAATATTTGCCCTGGATGTGATTGTTGCTTGATGCTTGTGAAGTATTCATCCTGGTGCAGAAACTGCGGTTGTATCGGCAAGATGCACAACCAATTCACATTGCAAATGTACGCAATTTGGTACCATTTCAGACAAACTTCAAAATCGATTAGATTGATTCATAGAGTTCAGTACCAGTAGTGGTGCTACTGATCTTATCGATGCAATAGGACCAAACATAGTCCTGCGGCAGTTCCACTGGGTGGAAAGGGATCACGGTTGGTCGCATCTTGGTCCGTGACATGGGACATTCAACATTGTGAAGATCGAAAAGAATATTCTTGAGTGCCAGTTTGAAAGCATCGCAAATTTTCAATAGCCACATGGTGAGAGAAATCCGCTTCTGACCGTGTCTTCTTGACAGGGGACGCGTTTTTTTCACGGTGCTTCTTTCAATATCAACGTCAGGTTGGCATGATAAAACTGATCCAGGCCCTGCATTACCGTCGAGTCAACATATCGTCCATGGGACCTCGATTGTGATGTATTGGTCACAGAAATACTTGACCCAGCGGTGGCAAAAATGCATTTGAATGATTGAGACATAATGCATAATGCCTTGATTTCGACGATGCTGTGCTGGAAAGGACGATGTAGAAGTTTTGATTGGCGCTGGCACGTGCTTCGCGGAGTCTCAACTCGCGACGCGTGCTGCCCGTGTCGCGTTTTGTCCGTTCAAAGTGGGGCTCGGGCCTCGGAGAGCAGCATCGTTTCTCGTGAGCACGTCTGCCAATCAAACCTGGATTTATCCCGGTAATTCCGTTCTAAAGCTAAACGACCCAGTTCGACAAATTAAGGACCAGGCTTTTCCACACTCTTCACGCAGAATCATTCTTCAACTACAGCATGCGAGTTCTTTGTGTGGCAGAAAAACCTTCTATAGCTCGTTCAATCAGCTCAATTCTCTCTGGTGGTCGTCTGGAAACAGTAAGCCAGAGATTATTACGTACCAACATTCTCAAATCCGTACATTTTGCTTCCAGCGTCCAACGTCTAACAGATTCATCAAGAATTTTGATTTCGATTACCCACAAACCAACTCACAATTTACAGTAACCGCCGTCTGTGGTCATTTGCTTGCCCACGACTTTCCAGAGGAGTACAGGCAGTGGAATTCTTGTGACCCTATTACACTGTTCGATGCGCCCATTCACACCTCAGTACCCGCAGACAACAAGAGTATCGAACGCAATCTCTTGACTGAAGCGCGTCGAGCGGATACCCTCATGATTTGGACAGATTGTGATCGCGAAGGAGAGAACATCGGGAGCGAGATTGCTAAGGTATGCAGGAAATCACGTCCACAAATCGTTGTGAAGAGAGCTAGATTTAGTGCCATCATTCCCCAGTGAGTATCTGATTCTCGGCCAGAGTTTTTTCACTAACAAATGTTCATGACCCCAGGCAAATTCATCGTGCTGCTCAGCACCCTGTTGACCTTGACATGGCTCAGGCCCATGCCGTCGAGGCGCGCATTTTCCTTGACCTGAGAATAGGTGCCGCATTCACACGTATGCAAACTCTTACACTGCAGACACGGCTCGCCCAATTTCGTGAAAAGAGAGAAGTCGTCTCGTATGGTTCGTTCGTCATCGAGCCACTTGTCTTTTCATGACACATTTCCGAGCAGGTCCCTGTCAATTTCCAACGCTCGGGTTTGTCGTCCAAAGATACAATCAAGTCAAGTCCTTCGTTCCGGAAGACTTCTGGTATATCAACCTTTCTGTGGATCGTGATGATAAGAAGGTCGACTTTAACTGGAAAAGGGGTCACTTATTCGAATCCGATCTCGTTGCTGAGATACACGAGGAGATTTTGCAGAGTCCCACTGCTAGAGTGGTGAAAGTGACACAGAAAGATGTCAAAAAATAGTGAGTCTTCTTATTTGTTTGAATCTTTCTAGACCGGGCTGAACATCCTAGCAAACCACTCCCATTGACAACCGTAGAGCTACAGAAAGCAGGATCCAGATTATTAAAGCTTGCTCCCAAGAAGGTCCTCGATGTGAGCTGAATCGAGATCTAGGCGCTTCTTTCTTTCCATCTGACCGTGGTCATATTCACCAGATTGCGGAGAAGCTTTACCAACAAGGTTTTTTGTCATATCCACGCACAGAAACGGACCAATACGATCCTCAGTTCAATTTTATGACACTCATCGAGAAGCAAACCGCCGATCCTGCTTGGGGAGGATTCGCCACTGGGTATGCTTCCCAAGGTTTTTTTGTGAACGCCAGACTTATACATGCCCAGCCTACATGAGGGCAATTTCAATACTCCAAGACGGGGCAAAAACAACGACAAGGCTCACCCGCCCATTCACCCCACTGCTCATGCAGGGAATCTTGCTGGTGACGAGAAGAAGGTATACGAATTCATAACTCGGCGTTTTCTTGCAAGCTGTAGCAAGGATGCGGAAGGCAAAGAGACAATTGTACAAGTAGATTATGGTGGTGAAGAGTTTAATGCAACCGGTGAGTACCTCTGCTGCGATTCAGACTCACGTTCACACCCTCGTAGGATTGATTGTCCTTCAGAGAAATTACCTTGAAGTATACCCATATGACAAGTGGTCGGCAAAAGAGATACCGAACTTTCAGGAAGGAGAGCAGTTTGTACCTACGGTATGCGAAATCAAGGACGGTCAAACTTCCTCGCCGTCTCTCCTCACTGAGGCGGACTTGGTTACCCTCATGGACAAGAACGGCATTGGTAGGTTTCCACATAGGACGATATTCGCCCCATTCTGATCATCTATTATTCCGCAGGCACTGATGCTACGATTGCTCAGCACATCCAGACGATTATCGACCGGGAATATGTCATTGAACGCATGGATGGTGCAACAAAACATCTCATGCCCTCGACGCTTGGAATTGGGCTTATAGAAGGATATAATGAAATTGGGTTTGAAAGAAGCTTATCAAAGCCGCAGCTCAGGCGTGAAACCGAACGCGGCATGGTTCGAGTTTGCGAGGGCACGAAATCTAAAGGAGAGATGCTCACCGAAAGCATCGAACAATACAGGGAGATGTATGTTCTCGCAAAGAGAGAGTTCGATAAGGTTGTATCTGTAGGTGGTCTGGTTTACACACTGTTGTCGTCTCGTTCACAATGCACTTTAGAGCGTGCGCAGGTACATTGAACGTAACGCAGGGGCGAACCAGGGTGGTGGCGGTGGCAATGGTGGCGGCGGTGGCGGCGGTGGAAGGGGTAGAGGTGCAGGCGCAGGAAGGGGTGCCGGTCGCGGAAATAATGATGATAATGATAACGACAATGGAGGACCCCCACCAGGAGGTGCCGGCCGTGGCCGCGGTCGAGGGCGAGGACGCGGACGGGGCGCTGCAGCTCCAGCACCGAGAGGCCGTGGACGAGGTGCCGCTAGGGCCGCCCCACCGCCACCTTCCAACGACATTGATGGTATGTAAATTTACGTTATGAGAGATGATAATTGATATGGTTCTCTAGATTCGAATGATGATATGCCTCCGCCTCCCTCGCCACCTCGAAGTCGTTCACGAGCATCCAATGTGACATCAAAGCCCAGTGCTCCTGTCTCGCGGACAACTTCTTCTGGGAGTAAACCTACATCCTCGAGGGTTATTACCCCGACAACTGCTCCCCGACCCAACCCCTTGCCTTCTTCAAGCATGACCCCCGAATGTGAATGTGGTATTCCATCTCAGCGCAAAACAGTCACACAGAAGTCAGCTCGTGAAGGCAAGCAGTTCTATGCCTGCGGAGTCGGTGACGGATGTGGGTTTTTCAAATGGTGCGACGACGGATCGATTGGTATGCCAGCGAATCCCACGCCGCTTGTCCCGGCCAAGCGCGCATTGGCTAGCGAACGTTCAGTGAGTTCATGTTTTGTTCTACATCTTGTTTCATACAGAGCTGTGTGAGCTTAATCAGGTCGACGCCGTTGCACGTCAATGTCAATGTCGTGAAGACGCGGCACGGCGTACTGTCAATAAGGAGGGGCCAAATAAAGGACGAATATTCTGGGGATGTCCCAAAGGAAAGGATGGGGGGTGTGCATTCTTCGAGTGGGACGATGAAACACCTAAACCTAAGAGCGCTGCTGGTCCACGTCCCATGTCGTCTCGATCAGCAACCCAAAATGATTCAACTTCCGGTAGCGGGAAGTGCTTCAAGGTTTGTGTGCACACGTAAAGACAAAGCCTCGAGACGCTAACCTTACATGTAGTGTGATCAAGAAGGCCATTGGGCGTCTGGTGAGTAACAGTAAAATTATGTGCTGTTAGAGGTTGCTAAATACATTTAGCATGTCCAAATGGTGACAGGACTAGTCGATCGAGGCCTGCAGCAAAGGCGGGAGGATCAGCGTCCGGTGATGCGTGCTTCAAGTGTGGACAGACAGGGCATTGGACTTCTGGTATGGTGCCGCATCTGTACATGGACGTCCCATTCATTCATAATATGACAGAATGTCCTGATAGTGGTGGGCCTGGGCCATCAAAGCGCCCAAAATCTACTTCAAGAGCTTCAAAGTCTTCGAGCACCACTTCCCGAGGGAGAGGTGGGAAGAGAGGTGGGAAGAGAGGGGCGTTCAAGACGAAAGGAGGAACGTTTGGCGCTCCAGATGATTTCTGAGGTTACACGACGAATGCGCTATGACTGTCGACCCGCTTAAAATGGCAAACCGACTTGATTAGAGCGTTCGTACTCTTTTGTGCTTGTCAGTTACTGTACATTTTAAGACTTAATCAGTGGCGAGTCAATCTGACAAGTCCTAATACTTTCTACGTTTGCGACTCGCACACTGTAGTGGACATCAACACTAGTGACAGGTGCATTATATTGGCAATCATGGTGGAGCGCTGAGCAATGTAACCGCGACTGTGCATGCGTGTCCAAGAAGTGGTGAAAAGCACTACGCTACGACAAAGCCCGAAGGTAACTGACTAAACTATGCGGCGCTACTCCACCCCTGGAGTGGGGGTACTCACAGTCTCATCCTCTACGTCCGTATGATCGGTAACGCGAAGGTATACCATTGGTGCGGCAAAGATCATGCTGCCGACCATTAGGCACCAAGTCGATAGGAAGATGTTCATATATCTGAAGTGCTGGTCCAGTGATTTGTTCACACAAAGGATTGAGGAACTCACGGGATTCCAGCAGCATCAGCACTCCATGCGCCTGCCGCACCCGCTGATTGCAGGGACTTATCTGTATGGTGCTTGATCAGTATTTAACTCGAACTTACAAAGTTAATACGCGCAGAACCCAGTAAACACGGCCAGCTTGGCAGGGTCGTTCGACATCGCGCCTATTAGCCAGTATGCATATGTCTGCAACATTGAATCCAGCAAGCCATGGACTATCATGACCCAGACATGTGCAACATAGGTTCCGTCTATGATGTCGATCTTGTAAGCATCCTTCATGGCTTCAGCGCGGGTATATGTCCTAAGGGACACTTCCATTGTAATCTGAGCCTGTGGTATTGCAGGATGACATACTTCTGGTAGAAATATGCCCAGACGTGGGAAGCGAAAACCACAAAGAATACGAGGCTCCAGCCGTAGAGGGCACGGACTCTACGCCGGACCCTTTTCTGGTCAAGAATAAAGTAACCGAGGAAGATAGATCCAAAGACCTGCGACGTATAGGACATCAAGCTATTCAGGGCGCGAGCACGGATAGTAAATATCGCGCCGTTGTAATTATTGTATTCTGCGCAACATATCAGCGACCACGCTGATCCAAAGAACAGTACCGTGACGAACCCCAGGTAAAGCAGTAGTTACTGGCAAAGAACATCGGGAAGAGGAAGATAATCCAAGGGTCGGTCTTAAGCGCCACGTACAAGCGGGACACCTCCGTCTTCCACGATGGGTAGCTGACCTGATTCACGTGAGTCCCGTCCGTACGAATCACCTTGTTTGGGTTTGCCATCAATAGTGGGAGGAATACGCCGACGAGGGTCAAAATCAGGAAGCCAACCTAGTTTAGTGTCAATCACTGGTAACAAGAGATTATCAAAAGACATACATATGTGCCATTGCCAACTAAGATGACAAGATCAATCAGCTCCGCGGTCAGTCATAGCCACAATATGCTTACCACTGTTGGTCTGACGGTGGAGGACATGAGCACGTCTTTCTATTCACAAACGTAACATATATATCACTCACGGTACGATTGAAACTGGTTCCAAATGCTACAGCAGAACCCATGACCCCTCCAAGATTGAAGATTGTCCAAAAGATAGAGATGAACGTGCCCTTCTGAGCCTCTGTGGGGTACGCCATCATCAAAGAACCCTGCGCGGTCCAAAGCAAAGCTGCACAGATACCAAGGATGGCACCGGCGGCGATAACGAAAGCACTCGCGTCAGGATGGATGTTGATAACACTGAAGTGCAACATTTCAGTAACATCACAGGATCGAGGTACGAGTCATCATACAGGAACGAAGCAATATACAACGAGTAGCCCAACGTTCCAAGTATCAGAGTCCACCGAGGGCCGAGGACATTGTTAATGGAACTGCAACGACATGAGTCGCCATGGGTCAAATCGACGACCTAATTGAAGTTATTGAACTCACCCGGAGAATAATCCAAAAAATGCAAAAGTCGCATACAAAATCGCGCTGGCGTTAGCTTGGACTTTACTGTTGACTTGGCCTCCGCCACCGAGACCAGTCAGTGCAATGAAGATGCCGGGGCCCAAGAAACACACGAATCCCAACATCGACACTTGGGTGATGGGGTGGTAGTAGTACCTCCTCCATCCTGTCGGACGTTTAAAGAGCGCGGCGTGCGGATGAACAGACACCTTGTTGCTGTCAAGTTTTTCGACCTCTACGTGTATCTCAGACATAGTAGTTGGAAGATGGACGTACGAGGGCTCATTATCAAGAAGGAACTACTATCTTCCTCTTATATGGTTAGTTACTAGTGACTCAAATGAATTGGAGGCATGCGAAATTCCGACGCAGTACATACCTGGTCAAATATTAGCACGGCTTGAATAGATGAATGCCTGGCTAAAACTTAGAATGGGACGAAAACCCACATATTACACATGAGTAGCCTTGATAGGCGCGGAAGGAACCGATGTGATTCAATTGAATCCATCACGATAATAAGTCGTGCACTGAAATCTGAACTGGGAGTCGCACAGCATTTGTAAAGACTTCGTGAACTAGAGGCGCGCTCCAGGTCTGATTATGATATGTAGAAACCCATCCGGTTAGTGAGCCACGAAGATGAATGGTGCGCTCACCAAAGGAAGATACTCGTGTCAAGATCATGACACGATTTCGAAGTTTGCCAGGTGGCCCAGTGGTTACCACGCACTAACCATTATCGAATCATTATTCATGAACCATAAGCCCGCAATGCTATTGACGTAAAGTTTGTTAGTGAAGCCGAAGAAGTCACAGTGCTAGGAATGAATGATTACCCTGAAAATGTGACCAGGGTCCGTTGCAGCCGCTGGAAGTTAGATCTTTTCCACGCCCGCAATTTGCATCCAATCGTATGTCGACTGATAATAGACGTTGGTCTTCTTAGACATTCAGTGCCTCATCCTCAACGTACGTGTGGTCAGTAACATGAAGGTACACCGTTGGCAAAGACCATGCCAAACGACATT
>NW_024541700.1:0-15578 GCF_016758755.1 Suillus discolor
CTAGCGAACTTTCCCATATTCTTGCTGACGGCGGCACTGCAGTGGAACACGGGAATGGCTGTTAACAATCACCTACTTGCACGTCATCCAACTCCTGTAGCAGGTCCACATCGACCATCCCAGCTGCACGAAGGATATCCTCTTGCGGATCCTCGACGTCGCTCGCGAGGTCTCTTAATACACGGAAGCGGTTCGTAGTAAGCCACATGATTTGGAGAATGCCAGCGCTATTGATAGGCATTGTATAGTTCCGCTCATGCATTCCGTTCGTCACGCGCATTGATAGCGCCAACATGAGCAGAGAGCAGGTGAGCGCAAATGCAAAGCTAGATCATTTGGTTGGCGATGCACAATCCCCAGATGCAAGAAGATCCTTACGGGCCAGAAGTTTATCTGGATGATATATTTCTCAGCCATGAAATTCACTATCGAATGATTTTTGACCTTACACCAAGGTGCCATTGCAGAATCTGCTGTGAAATGGTGGTATTTTCATTTTTCCGATCAAACCCGCCGCCGTCGGCACCGAGCTGTCCGCCTTTTTAGCCGCAGTACGTTAGTTAACTGTTTCTGCACAGATCAATCAGAAGTTATAACATACCTGTCCACAGAACTGCAGCATATGCTCTTGATAGAGCTGATTCAAATTGCTCACGGCTGCCCAAAATTTGCTTCGGAGTTGGAGGGTTGACTAGGACAGTGGTTGTAGTCCACTTTGGGTCGCGAAAGACGACGTTTATTCCAATCTGCTGCATAAAAAATCTGACGATGATTAGCAAAGATTGAACATTACTGCGAGCTGTGCATGAATTACACTTCCAAAAGAGAGAACCCATAACATGATGCTTGATGCTGATTCATGCACCGACCAACGGGATGATGTGCCCCGCCCATGAAAGGAGAGACAAGCTATTAAGTGCCGAAAACATGGTAAGATTTCAGCCGGTTCATCAATGGCAGAGACTTGCCCATTTTTCATGATGCAATACGCTTGCTGATGGCGGTGACCAAATATCCCATTTAGGTTCTTCCTCCGGCACTGACCATGCCTCCCATTCACCAGAAGCATCCGACTCAAGGGATGGGAAAAGACCTAGTAGTTGATTGGTTTGTACGTCAACAGTGGCGGCACGGGGTTGAACATTAATAGTGCACGCTACTATATGGATGTCGTACATGTCAGAAATCAGGGGAGACTGAAGATCACCTATGATCGTGCTCAGCGCTCAGATCACATTCATGCATAGCAAAGCCTCTTACTTATGTAGACCCCTGGCCCGCGAGGATGTTCCCAATACACGTGCTGAACTGTTTCATCGCCAGGTAAATTGCTTGAGTTCACAGCAGTCGAGGCTATGAAAGCAACAGTCGGCTATAATATAGTCACTTAGCGAGAGATTCAAATTTCAGGAAGATTGATATGTACTCCCGGAAAGAACGACGAGATGGTATGACTTATCACAACCTCATCTGAATCTAAGATTAGGTGTTGGATGAATCTATTCCAGGACAAAATAGAAGAACATACATACATGGATGCGCAAGTCTAGCTCTAAATTTCACGGTATGACTGAGGTTTGATATTGGTGGGTTGAATGTAAAATATCCGAAACTGTCAGCATTGATTTCAGGAGAGTAATTGAACATGGAATTGCGAACTAGTCCGCAATTCGCTCTGAACGAAGATGCATTGACGATGGCGCGACCAGGTGTATCAGTAGACTGAATGATGTCGTATAGAGTGGCGCCGTGGAGTCCCATACCCTGAATATTTGCGAATCGGCCTAACGTAGGAACCAATGCACTGATGGTGTGCCACTGGATTGCCATCATATCTACATCTGGACTAGGCCAGTAAGAAATTTTTGTAGCAGACGCATCCACGGTTGAGTTGAATGTTTGCAACTGAATGATAGATGACGAAACCACGTGAAGGGAAAAAACACATGCAAGATAGGTCGTTATGGATAGTATGCTCCACCTTGATGCAGGGATAGTTGATTGCTGCCAAAGACACTCCAGCGCAGAACCGAGGCCTTTCCATGCATTCACCGTGTCATGAAGAGCGGTTACCGTCTGGTGTCGCATCATGTTCTTGAGGAATGTTAATCGTTGCATCAGGTAAACAAGTATCGTACAATAGATCTGAAGGGTTCATCGGTGCAAGAACATAGTACATATGTGATGATTCCTTACCGCATGAAATGCCTGTGATGATGTACTCAGTATAGTGACCCAGATTTCATTGCCAGATGTCAATGGGACGACTAAACGGTGCTCGATACCTGAAATGTTGAGCACAAGAATAACAACGTGGAGGAGGACAAGAATGATGTGCAAAAGAGTGCATAGAATGGCAAGCACTGGCCTCCCTGATTCCTGCCACTGCTTAAGGACCGTTGACGAAGTCAATTGGTGATCTGCTATAGTTTATGTGAGAGAAATTTGACGCTATGTTGCGTGAGAGTACCTGGCAACATAGTATGTGTTTGTGCTAGTTCGAGCTCCGTAGAACGCGTGTGGCGGGTACCTATGGGGCGCAAAGGGAGGATACTATGATCTTGCTGTGGCTTTGCGAAAACTTTGGGAGAGAGTTGATGGGGTGTGAAAGGACATCGTACAAACCCATACGTACTGCTATAAGAGACTAGTCGGGACTGACATACCCCAAGTCCATATGAAGAGGTCTTTCCAGAAGTTTGTCCACGTCTGATGTAGGGAAGTGCAGAGCATAAAACCTATGCATGGGAAAGAAAACTTGCCGAGATCTAAGGTGTGAACTTATGTAAAATAACTCACCATGTAAGGACTCCGGGATCACTGACAGCCCATGACTCGGATGAGCGCCAGGATGGAAGATATAGATTACTATCTTTCGCAGATCATTGTTGATGTTCAGCGCCATAAATATGCTGTAGTTAGTTATGATAACTGCCTCTGTGAATTATCGTGGAAACACCCATCATGACGGTAGATCATGACAACTCGGGCACTGAGTTTGACCACCGAGACCTACTAGTACTATATTAGTCACGGTCATAGTACCACCGTCCACTATGTCTGTGCAATGTGCATCGCAACACGCTGGAAATGGGAATCATAATTACTTAACATTCTCAACGCTTGTCACTGCATAAAAAGATGAGACAGGTGATTGCTGTAGCGCCATGGTGCAAATCAGAGGGCACAGGAGATCTACTACTACAACTTGAAGATGATCAGCGGCCTAGTACTACTAGTGGTGGTAATTGTACTTGCCTCATGGTGAACGGTTACAATTTGATTTGCTGCGACTTGCTCGCTTGCAGACCGAGACTCGAGTAGCACGGGCTGATCCTGGCCTTGCAGTGGAAGAATGACTCATGCCTAATCTGCCTCTGGGCTATACTACTATGTCAGTGACGAAAATAGCACAAGGACGTGTAAAAAATTTCGGTCTAAGCCACATACCATACTCAATCTTGTAGCCTGAGGTGGATTTGGAAAACTAGTTGACTCGGGCGATCAATATCTTGAAGGTGGCGTGATGATACGCGCTCTGCCAGAATAGGTGTGAGATTTTTGATTAAAGGATCCATATGACTGCAGTGTCTCCAGTGTCCTGACATCCATCATATGCGTAGTTAATGGGAGCCATATCAAAGTTAGACTGTGCAGTACGATATCACGATCCTGCGCGATCCTTCTCCGTCGCGCTGCTGCGATAGTAAGATTCTAAGAATGCACCAAAAGGCTGTCCAAGGCGAACAGTTTATCAAACTCAATATTAATGTTCGAAAGTTGATCGGAGTGCAACTACGGTAAACATCGATCGGACTTCTAAATAAATCGAACCGTATCTCAAACCAGTCCGAGATCTTATGCATTATGGCCGTGTCATCGATGCTAGCATTCTTGTAATTGCATGGGGACCATATATCATTTAAAGCAATGTTACGGTGATAAGCTGACTATCTACCCTTGGTATGTTCTCTTCTCTGCTATCTACGAAGCGACAGGGAAACCATGACGGAAACCATGGCTCCATGCCATTGGAGCCAATTGGGAGTCCTTTACACGAACTTGAACGAATACCAACAAACACTCAATGTCGATGCCTGCCTGGTAATAATACAGGTCCAACTCTCATCTCAGCAACTACAAATATCTTGAATTCATCGCTGTCCACACAAAAGCTGCACAAGTCAACGAAATCGGTGTCAGCATTTTTGTGTGTGTTTATGCATGCATTTCTTGTTCTTCTCCATCTTGTTCTCCTGGCGTTAAGCATTTCTGCTGTCGAGCACCGCCTTGTCACATCTGAGAATAGTGCGTGGCTGTCAGTATTGGGCGCATCGACACAGGCCTTTTATGCGGTGAGGCTAATATTGTTCGTTCAAATTATACTTGATTGATTTTGACTCCGAAAGCTGTATTGCGCGATACTCGTTTACCTGGTGCAACGCCTGACACTCTACCGGAACTTGAATCAGCATCAAAAATTGACCATCCTCCACGACAATGTTAACGCATGGAGTGGCCTTGGTTCTGCGTTACAGTGTCTCTGGCAGCAATCAAGCACTACTAAATCGTTGTGGTGGATTGCGTCTATCGCCACCTATCTTGGATGCGTATTCGCGCTTCACGTGGCTTCATCATCCATATTGCAACTGCAGACATTCACCGCAACCACAAACATGTCGGCAACGACTTTTGCTCACTGGCCTGGCGCAAATGTCGACATGATGGGGCTTCAGTGGCACACCATTAGCGCCATTGTTCCGTCTCTCAGTCATTTTACTAGTTCGTTGAACGCGGGACTTGATGGTGCCACACTATATGACACCGTTCGAGCAGATGGCGCCACAGGAAATGCCACTGTAGATGCAACTACCTTCCAAGCGGAGTGTGGGTTAATCCGTAATTCTGAGTTGAGCTACACCCCACGGTTGAATACCAATCAATTCGGAGACTATGTGGTCGAGCCTTCGGTTTCAGGCTGGGAGCAGACCGAGAAATGGCAGGCCCGGTTGATATTTCCCTGTCGGTATTTCTTTCATCACTTGCAGGAGCTGTATCTTACATTTCAGTAGATCAAGATCAGTTGTTAGTCACCGAAATGTCTGGATTTTTTCCTGGAGTACGCATGTTTCAATTTTTGCTTGCTCTCTGAGCGACCTATGCTACCTTTAGTCCACCATCGTATTCATAATTCCCACGTCCATCGACATTGATGACTCCCTGAAATCAGCAACTGTGCAGCACATGAACTGGGAATATCAACAAGACCTGCTGTTCGGTATGTGCTCGCGGTATCACCTAGCCCCACTCGCTTATAGTTACAACAGACAGTCCTCAAGCTCCGATCATCTCGACTGTGCTTGATGCTTATTTAATAGCTTGCAACATATATGTTGAACACCATACGGCGACAGTCGATATAGAAACAGGTCAACTACTGGCACTCTTGCCGCCCCCGGTTCTATCTCCTCCTTCGAACTGGAAAGAATGGACAGCACCCAAGGGAAACAACACTTGGGATGTCTGGTCGCCAGGAGGTCAGTATAGCTTGTCTTATCGAAAATGGGTTAGCAAATGTTTTATCGTCGATCGTGAACATCGTTTACTGAACACATTGAAGTTTGTATCTCCATTCCGCTCTGGAGCTATGCACCCCGTAAAGGTTTGTATGACTCGAGGTTATGCAACCTGCTACGGACTTTCTCTTCTCGAGCTGTAAGTCAAACATTTTGAAGGCTATTTTAACCAACTGACGCCTCGCCTCTGAGTTATTTTATGAAAGAAATTGGTTTAGATGTAGTTTTGGATGAGCAAGCCTCCAGGCCACCACCTCCATCTGGTCCAAAGAAGGTTCTCTGTAGTCGCCGCCAATTCGAATCTAGTCTCTCTAAGATCTTCGCATCGTTGTTGTGGACAGGTAAAGTGTTTTATTTTCACGTGTACCAGACTTGAAAGACGATGCAGGTGCAAAACTCGGCTCCGATGCTGGTGGCTTTGATTCAACACAAGGCAGCACTGTCGTTTCTCGGCAGGTTATAAAATGGCATCTCAACGTAGGTACTTCATCATACAGAGCATTCAATTCCGCCGACCTATGTTTCAGATCAATTCGTGGCCTGTAAGACCCCAACTGCAAATTAACTTGACAAAGCTTTACTGAGAGATACAGTTGGCAGTTGCATTGACCGCTTCGTTGACCATGTTGATCCTCTCGATCTGCATGTTAGGTAACATGTTATATCGGCAGAAAGACGGGATGCCCATAGATAGTGCTGGCGTTCTCCAGATCATCTGGCTGACAAACCGTCTCCGCGTGTTGAAAGACCTCATGAGTGACGTGGATAATCCGAGAGAAGATGTTCTTCGTTCTGCTGGGATGGTGGAGATAGATTTGTTACAAGAGCTGAATAAACAGGACTAGGTATTGTTGCTAGGTACGCATCGAATTCTTGGCAGCAAGGCTGACCGGTGATCGTGATGTGGTTGGTTGAATTTAGCGGTGTACTACGAACGATACCATGAAGAATGACTCGCAGGAGCCAGGGCAACCTCCTACTTATACGAGTTCCGTGTCGCATCCTCAACAAGTATCCCCATCCACTGACTTCTCTCACCCTCCTCCATCACATTGCGGCGCAGGATTGCGTCAAATACAATTCCATGACTGGCTGGCGCGTTGTACCTATTATCTACATAACGGGTTCCTCACTCCATCCCTCAAATACAGGCATCCTCATCACGGCCTAATCCACTGCGACCCATGTCAATATGATTAGAATCTATATATCGGTACGTTGCGGAACCGAGTCACCATACTTATTACAGAGGCGAGACTATCATTTATGTGAATGCAGCCGAAGAATGAATGAGCTCAAGTAAGGCTGCAAGACATTCTGAATCAAACAACAGTTGTTCCGCCCTCCAAAGCTGCAGGCCTTGCGCGAAGTCGCTCGATTTCCTACAAGGCAAGTGCCGTCAACAATTGGATTTTTTTTTCGAAAATAGCTCACCTGTGCTTGCTCGTCCGCGGTCCGCTGCCAAAAGACCATCAAGAAAGGAACACATCGCTGAAAATAAGTAACCCACTTGGACTAGGCGAACCCGCTCATCTACAGCTCGCTGCCGACAGACAAAGTACTGTCAATAAAAGAAGGCATATTTTCTAAGAATAGCCCTTCCGCGAAGTCGACTCTGAGAAAACATTACCATCAATGAAAACCACGATAAGAATAGCCTGCTAGTTCCATTTCGCGGCACTGTGTGAACTTATCCACCGTCTTCTGCCACTCTGGCGGATAAGTCGCACAAACAGCCTCGACGGTCGCAGATGACAATCCTAACATTGCGGCTCTACAGTAATGAGTAGCTGGATTGTGATATTTGCATGATGCTTGATTCTGAGAGAAGAATTTCTTGAAGAAGTTTTTCCCTCAGAATCAGGTTCAGGCTCATCCACACGGACTCCGCGTATCAATAACACTGCTTCTCGTACAATTGATAAGTAAGGGCTTGTTGATGGACGAGGCATGGCAGAGCGGCCACGTAGAGCACTGAATGTGTAGAAGATGGACAAAATGTGAGCGTACATAACTTCTTTCAATGAGGGAGATGGAGAGATGATTTCCGATCATCAGAAATGTTTTCTCCATCTCCCTCATCGGTCTAGAGCCATTACCTCGTTCTACAGTGCGATCGGAGAATACGATAGCTTCGGCTGAAGAGGTCGAATATCTGAAATAGAATAAAAGAAATTCATGTTCGGCGCCATCAGTGCATTCCAATACAGTGATCAATATGACTGAGCGAATACGTCACGGTGAGGTAGCGATTATCGGGCCTATCATTCACCACACAAATACCGATTTGTGATTGGCACACTACCACCCGGTCTAGGGCCGCTGTCGAATAGTAGGCGGGGGAGTTCAGAAGGTGCCTCCTCTGGCATGAATTGACGAAAAAGTGCCGCTAGTAAACGGCTGGTCCAGCTTGATCAGTTTCTTCGATCTTTCTTTGATGGCATCGAATGGTCACGTTGCTAGAAGGAAAGTCGAGCCCTGGTAGCTGATTGCTGATTGTTGACGATAGGTAGGTATAAGATCACTACTGGGATTTGCGGCAGTCAACGAGGATGCGGACTATGAATTTAAATTGATATGACGTAAGTACAACTACACAGTCCTCGAGGCATCTCTTATCATCCCATTATAAACACTATCGCACTCACTGCATTTGACGATGTCAAAAATATACTTGTTTGACACTGCACTACAGGCTTGCCACACCCTGGACCACACTCCACCGTACCGCCCTATCAATATGAACCGCTGCGTGGTCCTGAAGACCAGGTGACACAACACTTCAGATAAAAAGTTGCGAACATGCACGTTCACCCACGTTACATTCATGAATATACATGTGGTAATGGCGCAACTTCAGTTTAGAATGCTAGGTTGTTCATAAGTCGATTCTACACGTGCAGGGGTAAGTCAAGTCGCGTTTTTTTGGCAGGATAGTCGGGGAGGGTTAGGTAGGCGCCAATGAGAACGAGTAACTAATTGACGTACATGCCAGGTTGCAAAATTGCATATGATGTCAGCCAGGACACGACCAATCAGGATGCCTAGCATGAGACTCGAGATCACCACGTACAACGCTGACACTGTATTCAGGTTGCAGCTAGATGTACAGTTAGCGTCCGACAACCTGGTGATAACACCCATGAACCTGCCTTGCAACACAGCTGGTGAGCACTTTTGCGGCGTACGACAGACCATGCTTGTGGCTGTCCATCAATGGAGTGGGCTGCTCAAAGGGCATCAAAGTTTAGAACAACGGCAATCATTTTGGGTGTTTCTGTGGAGCTTATAGCACGATTATATACTATGAGGCACGCTCATGCACAAATCGCTATGAGATCAAAGGGAATCACTTTGGGCGAGCTTTGAGGCGTGCTCAACTCCACAGTGCCTCGAGCCCGTCTGTTCTCGTCGTCGAAATAATTAAAACCGATGGATACGGTAGACCGATAAACTGATTGAGGTTAGTTCAACAGATAACCCATCTGTACTTACTATGATGTCCACCAGAATTAGCACAATACCTATATAAAATAGGTCCCCGAACGAGTCATAAATGATAGACAATTAATATTGTCGGTATCACGCATATGTAGTGTTCGTCGGGGATGATCGATTGAAAGGGAAATCGCACCGAGTCGATGCGATTGTTTGGAAAATAAGCGGACGCTTGCAGCACCAAGCCTCGTGTCTTCAGTGTTCTGTTACACTGGGTTTGGCCTCTGCAGGACTTGCACAGTCAGATACTGTGATCTTCTTCACTTCGTCAAATGCCACCAGTGACTAGTGATACTTGGCATGCAAAAATCGCTCACCTTTCTACAGGTCGTCATACGAGCTGCTAGATGCCAAGTTAACAAGAGGTTGAACAAAGAACACAAAAAATAGATACAATTCATACATCCTACATATATCGTCCATGTTCTGAGCTCTCCTCAATACCCGCAACGACAGCACTCCCTCTCAACATCTTCTCCTCGCCATCGATGTCCCCACCGCCAAGTGCCCGTTCACTATAGCCTCTCATCAAGATCTCATTCACGCGCTCCAAGCTCTGGGCCGCAGCAAGAATTGCAAGCATGGTGGGCGTGGGCGAGATCGTGGGTTGCGAGGTGCTCGAGGTGAGAGTCGCTGAAACAGATGCCTTCTGTCCCGCATGTACGAGATGGTCAGGATATGAGGGGAACGGCAGCATCGGTGAAGCCTCAGTCCTTCTATTCGTCTCCTGCCGCTTCCCTTTCCTGGATCTACTTTGACTCTTGCGCTTCTTAAGTTTTTTTGCAGAGGAAGGGAGCGGGAAGAGTGAAATGTCAGGGGAAGTAACATGTGCACTCTGATTAGCATTCAGAACTTGGGGCGATCCCAGGTCAGCCTTCGTCTTGGACTTTGAGTTTAAGGGGCCGTCATAAGGCCCTGCAGAGTCCTTTGCTTTGGACATTGGTGGAGAACACGAGACCAACTTCGGGCTTAAATTCGCAAGCGTGGCGAAACTGAGCGCGCCACATGAGGTAGATGTGAAGAGCAGTGCGGCTTCGAGGGGGGGAGACATCAGGAGCGGGGGGCTACGTGGGAGAACGGAAGAGTCGATTTGCGGAATCGAAGTGTTTCGCTCCAGCGATTTGAGCCTAGGTTCCATTCTTGTCTCAAGGAGGTCCTGCTGCTTACGTTCTTTGGATGATACTTTATGCGTCGAAGTGGATACAGCACATCGCGGCATCGGTGATGGAGATTGTGAAGATGGTACAATGCACGGTGGAGATGGAGAAGGTTTAGCCGGGGATTGAGATGAGAGCAGCGGCACAGCTTTGTTTTTCCAACGAGGCGTCCAGAACTGACTGACTTTCGAGACGGGAGTCCGTGGAGTTTCTGACATTGATTTATAATCAATATGCTGGTCGCCAGTGGCCTTGTATTTGGGGGACCTGCCGCTCCCATATCTCGTGCCCCCAGGAGTCTGAACTGCCCCTTCGGGAGTTTCCAACCACGCCCTCACAGGCCGTTGCACCTCCCCTCCTGCACCACCCTCGAGCGATCGCAGTGGAACATCCACCGCGCTGCTCCTTCCCCCATGGGGAGTCATACTGTTCATACTATTTAGAGGGTTGATGTTTGGAGCTAAAGTGGGGATTGAGTTGAGGCGGGGGTGGTTACTTGGGGAGGAATCGTGCGTCCTGACCGCAGCATATTGTCTGCCATCAGCCACGGTTGAGCGATTTAAGACTCTCTGAAACATGCTGCGTCGAGACTGGCCAGCCTCTGCCCTTTCTGCATCATATACGCGAGGAGAAGCACTATGCGTCCACGTGAATGGGTCGCCATGATCAGAGCCCGCAGCCTCAGCTGAGTTGAACTGACTGGCACCTATAAGGAATGGTGTGCAGAGAGGTTTGGTCACAGTACCACCGATAGTGGCTTGATTACGCATGTGCGTGGGGAAGAGGTATCGTGTGCCGTGTACCGTAGTTTTACTGGGTGTGCCCGCTGCAAAGAGCGTAACTTCCTCTGTGCTCCTGTTGCGAGTCAAGTATGGTCCGGAGCCTTCCGCACCATCAATACCGCCATCGCCCTCATCAAGGGGCGCAGGTGCATAAGCTGGACCAGGTTCAAGACTGATCCTCCTCCTACTGCCGGTCTTCCTGCCACCTAGTCCACACAGGCCAGAACCCGCATCGCCAAGGAGTCTGAGCTTCCACCACAGACTCACAGCACCCACCCCAAGTAAGATGCCTAACACTGCAAAGAGCGGCGCTAGAAAGATGACATCAAGATGCTGGTGGTAGGAACCTTTTGTGACATTGTGAGGCAGAGTTGTATTTAGAGGAGGGAGGGAGGTGATAGAAATTATGGCAGCTGTGTTTGCGCTTGCCTCGGTGGATGCGGAGGCAACTACATCGGTAGGACTGTCTGAAGAGGTTGAATCCAGAGGTGTAGAGGAAGTGGGATACAACGATGAGGTAAGACCGTTATCCTGACGTCCATATGCATATGCATAATTAATATCCCAATGGGTCAAAGTCCCACTTCCGCTCGATTGTATGGTATGTTCACTTTTCATTATGCACGCTCACCAGCCAACGCTGGGATAGAGCTGCAATATGTGATCCGGGCCGAGGACAAGCACCGAGATACGGCTTTCTACGCCAAGGGCACTGAGGTCAGCGGCAGGTGCGTCAAGGGAAAGGCCAGCGGCAATAAAGGTGGACCGTCGAACTAAATGGGAAGCGGGAGAATAGGATGCGCCTGTGACGCCTGAACGCTTTGTCTTGCGCCAGAAAGTCCTTGGGCGGACTGTGCAATAAGGATTAGTACCAGAAAACAAGTATACAGAAGAAGACTCACAGAGAGGAGGCGCTGGTCTCGGGAGTTCACGGGTATATGTAGATGTAGCTGGAAACGCAGATAGTACGTGTCGTGTGGGAGCCTTGACAGGTTCAGGGAAAGAAACCTGTTCGGGTGGGGCAGACTGCGAACGGGAATTACTTGACTGGTTTCTGTGCCCTCTAAATGAACGCTTTGGCGGTAAAAGTAAGGCTTCGTCGAATGTCCGCACTTCGACAGGCGAAGAAGGTGCTGTCAAGGGATCTGCTGTCTCAAGAGTAACCATTACTGGAGATGCTAATTCAGGCTGGCTACGGCGAGCAAGATTCAGGCTGAAACCAAGCGCAGACTGAGGTCTTGGATAGAGTGGAGTCGGTGAAACGAGCACGGTAACATCTGCCATAGTTTGAATCCAAAGGAGCGACGAGAGGTTAGCGACCGGTTAGCTTTGGAGGATGAAGGAGCTGAGTAAGTTTTGCATCCGTAAATATAATAAGTTGAGTCCAAATATAGAAGGTCCGCCGATCTTCAGTTGGACCGAACTTGGACGTCCCTGGGCCTGAGTCCTTTCATGCCGTCAAGAAGTACTCAGAGTGCTCATTGCTTTAAACTCATCGGCGCTAATGTTCAGAAGCAAAGATTTCAGCCTAATATTCGCACACCTTCAGAGTAAATTGCACAAGACTCATGAGGATGGCACTCGCGCATTCATCGGGTGTGCTATCAAAAACTACCCATGATGGTCATTAAAATCTAGTGCTGGCCGAATGGACGTGTGACAGGTGGTAAAAAAAGCAATTAATGTAAAATCCGATAGCCACTACGTTAACGACAGTACCCCGTAACTTGAAGACGACATTAGCTTGAGTCATTAGGTGCGCTTTCTTGGTGTCGCCGCGGATGCCCGAAGAAAAACCTCATTGATAATACAACATGCAGCACAGACGGTCAGACCATGCCGTTCACGATCCTCTCAGAATTAAATCCATCTTGCGTAGACAACCACTACACTCAGTGATACGGCAGAAGATGAATGTTCGCGCCAAAAAAACTGGACCTCGTTGACAGACCAGAATCGCTCTTCAGATTGATGCACGCGGCACTGCGGGTAGTACATCAACGCTCAACTTGACTGACCATTCTGCCCCTTTTCTGATGCATCCCAACCTCACCTGCTAGTTATGTAGGCCATCCCCTCGACATGACGTGGGCCAGCTGGAGCTTGGGCGCACTGTTACTCGCACTTCCCCTGAAACCTATTAAAGTTTCCGCCATAACGCCAGTCGCAAGTTTAGACTCCACCGTATTTGTCTTCCACAGACTGCTCAGATTGAATTTGAAAGTTGTCGTCAATCAAAGACTACCCCGACCAGATCTTGGAGTCTTGGACTTTCACTTGTCCTGAGAGAGTCCAACACTAGTGAGTCCGAGTACCGAGTACGCGTTCAACAGCTTTACATAAATTACGCTTTTTCGCCCTCGGCAGCGCACATTCAACCGTAGTCTCCTGAACACATAGGTGTCATATCTGTTGCAATTGGATGGTCCCGTATGAGCCAAGTCCCCTTCGAGTGTATTGACCTACGGTAAGGTCAGTTCGGAATGAAATTTGAAGGATGAGGAGACTGATACGGTTCGGATGGCCGAGAGCCAGCGCAAACAAGCCAAAATCCCCGCTGACGAATATTCTTTCTCCGTCAGTCGTGATTATTTACGTACTATTTACTTGCAAGTTGAGCATCAGCGGAGTTATACCGGGTGCGATGTTGAATTCATAGATGAAGAGTCGCCCAGGACAAGAATTTACACTTCAGTGAGAGTGTGCAATCACCCATAATTTGAGAAGAACCAAGAACCAAGAACATTGGGTAAACCTAGAGCCTGATCATGGCAAAAGTGGTATACATACCGGTGCATCCGATCTTCGACACCGTGATACCATCGGAAATTCGGCACTGACCCGCTTGAAAGGGAACAAGACCGGCCATTAATATCCAGCGGGACCTGATTCTGCATGTGCTTAGTTTTGGACCAGCTGTCGAATTGAATGTCCAGATAAGAGATGCGGCAGATGCAGAGACTTAGAAGGTACACTTTCAGGGGGTCGCATCGAGTTTAATCAAGGGGTTGCAGGGTGTTTATCCATGTTTTTTTCTGCTACTTAACTTTTTAAGTTTGGCAAACATTTATACCCGGTGGAGTCGACGTGTCCACATCTTCAGAAGCTGATACTATGACGGTCCCATGCGGCGAATACGAGGAGAGTGTTGTTGTCGCACTCTATCGAGTGAAATGTCACAAGTACGACATATCAATATCTGGATTATCCTGTTCGACTACGATTCGAACCTGCCGGGTATTGTCCTAACTTGCATATTGGGCATGCATCATGGACCTGCGAGGCGAAAGTGTGAAATTGGGAATCGAGAAGCTGGCCGCAGCCGAAGAGGAGACAGGGCGGGTTGACGCATATGGCCTGGATGAGTTACAAATTTCCCCGGTGTCACTATCATGGTGTCCACTGCAGGAGCTCTGTTCCGTCCTCGACTATGGTGTTAACAACACACTATGTTTAGAGTTTAGAGTTGCTGATAACCCACTGTCTGTGTTTACAGTAGTCACCCGATACCTTCTTCATGCATGAACGAGGACTCGGCCCACTCAGTGCAAGCATAGTTCCCACCGAGTTCCCTTCAAGGTGTTTCATCGAATAGGCTATCCCGGTCGATATCCTCTTAAATCCCCCGATTTGAACAAGAATACAGTCCATCTCTTCGGACCCTTTCGAACCCTTCTAATTGTCGAACCTCGCGATCGAATTAATTATGCATGCCCACCAGTCCCGCAAGACGTTACCCTTATGCCACCTACTACATGCACGCAGGCTGTCCACCTACGTAACAGACGCGACGTAGCCCTCATGTTGCATCTTCAGACACGTACAAAGGCGCTTGTTTGGGACTGAGAACATACAATTGAGGAAGGGCCTGTATATTGTGAATCTAAGGGTCTTGAAAGCTTGAAAGCGTAAGGTGAAGAAGCCCTTGCGTTCTGCGGGAGAATCTCCCGGTCCATAGAAACCTAACAAAGTCAGTCAATAATCTCTCATACACTTCACCACGGATCAAAATCACTTATCAGACCATCATCACACTCAGGACAGGGAATAGAGCGAATACATTCATTCTCGTACCTCGTCTCAATCTTCCAAGGACCGCAGGCTGCCTGTGGTCTGCTAAATCAGAAAGCTTCTCGATCACAGGAAAACAATATTCGCTTCGGGGATTCCTCTAGTCGCGACTTGAAATGTGAATGGGTCTGCTCAGTGCATGCGACACGGAGGAAGCAGCGCTTGCGATGGTATTACTTGGATTCTCCGAGCTCCAGTAAAATGACTGACGGAATGAACTTGACACACAAGTATAAAAGACACGAGCGAGCGAGCTCTTGTTGAAACGCATCCAACCCTTACACCTACTAAAGCATCATCACCATGACTATTCCAGTTCCGGGCACATACGTGATCTACAACATCCAATATTCCACCATAGATGTCGATTTGCACTGGGCCAGTGTCACTGACGGTGCTCCTGTCGTCGGTTACATCTACAACGAATCCACTCAAACATGCTGGTTAGTGCAGAATCTTGAAAATATGCGTGTTGATCTCACCGAACTCGACTC
>NW_024541701.1:0-15558 GCF_016758755.1 Suillus discolor
ATGGCATCGTGGCAGCGTGAGTATCGCGAATATTCTGACGGCATCGTAGTATCGTTGTGCCATGGGGGCTGAGTACTTGAGGTTGGCTGCCGTCGGTGTCGTGACTAGTGTGTGTCCGTAGCGTCGTTCATATACTGCCTTGAGTGTCGTGAGTGCTCTTGCTTGGTAGTGCCTTGGCATTAGGTCGTGATGCGTGTCATTAAATGATCATGATGGTGTCATACTCTTCTGATCAGCTTGTGGTCTGTGTGGAAAGTTTGGAATGTCGTGAACCCTGATGATAGGCGTTGTATGTCGTTAATCATGAAATGATATTCGCCTGAGTGTCGTAAGTGGTCTTGCTTGATAGTGTCATTGTGTGTTAGTATCATAATATATGTCACGATGGCGTCGTATTTTCTCGTGGTATGTGGCCTGTGACCTTGGCGGGCCTTTGGTGAGATTCGCAATGTTCGTTGTTAGTAGGGCGGTGGTTGTCAGGTGTTGTAGGTAATAGTGAAGTCGCGGCGGACGGGTGTAAGACGTTGGAGGGTGTCAGCAAGTGTCTCGCCGGGGTGGCGAAATGGAAAAGTGGTGGTGGCTGGAATCGTGGCGGCGACTGCATTTGTTCGATGGCGAAGTGACGCAAGGCGGGCTTTGATTTGCAAATCGGGCTCTAAAACATAAATGCGTCGAATGTAAGAGGGTAGGAGGTAGAGGGATGAATCGACCAGCGGCGTATTTAGTAACGAGGATCAGGGGCTTTAGCCAGGAGGCAGTAGCCTTGGTCTTGTGAGCTAGCATGTCAGTGGGTCGGGCGGATCCAGAAGGGTTAGTGTCAGTTTTCGTGGACAACGACATCGGGAAGCTATCGAGTGGAGCAAGTGGATGAAAATTTGGCGGATCAGAGGAAGCATTGCGAATGGCGAGAGCATTTTCGATGGCGAGATCATTGTCGGCGATAAGAGCTGGCATGCATGGGGCAAGGTGTCGATGTGGTGTTGTGACATATTTGGTGTCTAGCGCTTCGTCAGTGCCAGTGAAGGTGCCTTCCAAGTGTACGAAGCCATCATTGGGGACTACGGATGGACTGCTGTGGAGGGAGTTTGTCGTCTGAAGCAAGGCATCCGTGAGGTGTGCGGATCCAGGAACAGAATGGCTAGTAGTACACGTAGGCGTTGTCTGGCATTTGTCGACTAGTAGGACAAGTGGCCGAATGTACGGTGTACAGAAGGGGCTAATAATGTCGATAGTTGTGCTTGGGGCTGGGACATCAACGAGGACATTATCTGTAGTGTGCGTTGGTGCTTGCACCCTAGGCTGTGGCATAGCATAGTTGTCCTAGAGTGATCCGAATGTTAGGCAATGACAAGTTAGATATAATGCTCCGTACCTTGTCAGAGAACATGTCATTTGAGTCATCATCGCAGGCTACAAGGGTGGTATCTGATGTGATAGAGAGGCGGTTACAATTGCCGAAATGTGACAAATCGAGGGTAGTAGTGATGTCGTTGGGCGTTGATCTGAATACAGATGACAATGACAATGAAAATAGTAGCAAGACATGCTTTAAGCGGTCGTCGTCGCAGGCTACCAGGGCAGTATCTGATGTGATCGAGAGGTCGAGAGTAGCGATGTTGTGTGACATTGTCGATCTGAATACAGGTGACGATGACAATAAAGATGGTGGCAAGACGTCCTTTGAGTGGTCGTCGTCGCAGGCTACAAGGGTAGTATCTGATGTGATGGAGAGGCGCTTACAATTGTCGAAATATGGCAAATTTGGAGTAGTAATGTCGTTGAGCATTGTTGATATGGATACAGGTGACGATGTCAATGAAGATGGTAGCAAGACGTCCTTCAAGCGGTCGTCGTCGCAGGCTACAAGGGTAGTATTTGATGTGATGGAGAGGCGCTTACAATTACCTGAATACGACAAATCAAGAGTAGTGATGTTGTAGGACATTGTCGATCTGAATATATGTGACGATAGTAATGAAGATGGAGATGATTGTAGAAAAGACTTCTTGGCTGGAACTGGCAACACGAAATTCACGGGCGGGTGACGATCCGGAGTACCTTGATGTAACTTGCATGCCGTTCCCAGTATCCTTGGTGCTGCATCGGGAACGTGTCCGCCAGTGGAGGGTGCACTGGTATCGTTGCTCAGATATATCGAAGCGGCCTCGTCGGCGGCTAGGATCAAGATAATTGTCGACTTGAATGCCGACACGACGAGGCCGGCGGTACCCTTCCTTAGTCCAGATCGGATTGGACGGAGAACCGTTTCCTCGAAAAACGATACCGAGATTACGGCCGTAATGGCTAGACGTGAAGCAACGTAGAAGGTAGTAGAAATCATATTGTTGGTGGAATATCGTTGAATATGGGGTATGCTGGCAAGATATTCGACGGGGCGATTCCAGGATATCCCGCGATATTTATACCGGTTACGAATATTTGTGCGTGCTTGCCTGGATGAACACGACGCGCCAGTCACGTGTTAAAAATCAACATATACCAAGTCGATGTCATTTGCAACAAAATGAATGCTCTTGGCAAAAGATGATGTGCTTAAGAACGAATCCGAGATACATAGAAGACAAAAAAATGCGAAGAACACGGAAGCTTAAAATGTTACTCCCAACATTTGCAAGTTAGGAAGGAGCCACGGAGAGAAAGCATCCGGCCTCAACGATGAGTTGACCCACGTCTGGGTGCGTTCTCGCAGCCAGCGAAAGTAGCTGCGCATGGCCCGTCGTTTGTACCAGTCAGGATTGCGTATAGATGATCTTGAGGGTGTTTGCATCCAAGTATGAATCACCGAGGGGGACACTTAGAGGTATCTTTGATCACCCTCGACTAGATGACTCCAACGGAAAATCAAAAGCGCATAGAATGAGGTAGGAAGGATCTCAGGAACATTGCATTATCGTGCGAGGCTTATGGCCTCCAGAGCACTACAGGGGCAAAGGGAAGCTCACTAGCGGCATGAGAGAATGCAGCATAAGTCATTTTAGTGAAGTCTTGGGGCCAGGCAGAAATAGCTGTAGTTGACGAGTCTGCAATGTCATATTTGTTGGAGAGTCGTAGGGCTCCAGCTATGGTATCAAAGACGACAGTGTGGTGATTGAACTTCCTAGAGATGTGGTGATATACAATCTATAGTTTGACGGATAAGGAGATGGCTCACTCGCATTGGTACAGCCAAGTGGTGTCAGAAGGGATGTTCTTCACGAGTATCGTAGTATCGGACCGCGCTCGGGAAGAAAGTGACAATAGGACGATTCCCTGGGACTCGAAGTACAACTTCGTCTCCTGGATAATGTGCGTCTCCGCAAGCACAAGCTTGACTGCTGCATTATCTGACTCAGACTTCAGGATATCTGTTTGGACAATTCGGAACCATCCGAACAGCAATAGACGATGTCATTGCATTGCTCTGCACATGCATTGCATAAGATCTGGATATATAGTGCATAACATGACAAGGGCTCGACGAACAACACTCTCCAATTGAAGTCCCGCCCAGCTGTGGTTTTACGCCGAAAACTCATATTTTAACGTTTGTTTTTTCCCCTCGCCCTCTACGGTCAGAAATAGGAATAATGTAGAGAAGACGTCCTTGGAAGAACATCTTGTCCAGCACCTCATATGCCGAGAGGGCAGACGTCGGCTGCTTGAAGGTCACGTAGGCTAAACCCTTCAACTTCCTAGACAAGGTATATGGACCTGGTAGGATAGTGATAAGTCAGCGAAGTGATCGACAACACACAAATTGTAAAAGGGGAATAAAAGTCAGATAAATTTTCTACTATTGGTTCCCGGGGATCAGCACATCCCTGGAGGATCAGATGTCCCTAAGTGTTTATCATCAAGGAAAAAGCGAAAGATGTGGAGAATACACAACAAGGCCACGAGATACTCACATTTACAACTTCCCCGAATGGTTGAAATAGCTCCATGATCTCAGCTTCCATACATGAGATGAGAAAGCAACATTTCAAACGAGACTGCATGATCGTTTTTGTTGTCGAGTACTGGCGTTCCTCAGGGATGGTGCTCTGGTTAACCCCGTGTTCGTCATCAGTTTCCTCAGACTTGATCGGGTAATGAATCCGACACCAGGTTCATGATCAGCCTTGTGAACATGTGGTCACGATGACGGTCCTGAATCCGCAGCGGTATCTTCAAGGCGTCTTCCTTTACTTGGTCGAGAAGCTGGAGCATCTTTCACGCCCTGCGAGTAGATATTTTAGAAGAAAATACCAACACTTGGAAAAAAAACTTACTGCGACAGCCACAACATTAATTCGCGTCGAGTCAATAAACATGCGATCGAACCAGCTCAAGGCTTGCAGTTGCCAAGTTGCAGCGTTTGCTTTTTGATCCGTCTTGAAGCCAACGAAACCGAATCGACGCGATGTACCGTCTTGCTTGAGTGAAAATTTCGCATCTGTGATGGTTCCGGAGGATGCACCTTGCAATTGTTGTACGGAGTGCGATTCAAGGCAATCTGGCGTCAAGTATGTGGGGAGATTTTTCAGGATAGAATTGAAAGAAAATCGTGAGGACGATCAATTCCAACTCCGACCGGACGTAAACCGGAGTCCGGACGTCATGCTTTCATGATTGGAAGCGGGTTTCGAGCTTTCAAGACTGCAGTCTCTACGACCATGTCTGCCAAGTCGGTATTTCAAGAGGAGAAAAATCCACGGGGTATTCCAAAAGCTCCATTCATCGCGCGTATCATCCAAAGTAGATCAACGGTCTTCTGCTCATGCTTCATGATGTAGGCAAATGTCGAAGAATATCTGGGAGGTCCAGATGGCGCGGTTGAGACTCCCCTGAAAAATTTCCAGGATGCTATCGCGTATGTTTGATATATATTCTGTGACGATATTGAAACTAAGGAAATCCAGGAAGTATCGATATATGGATGCCAACCTGACACAACGACGAAAAGGTCTGGAAGACAAGATCCCCGATATCAGAAAGACATTACATATGGTGGAGTTCCTGCAAGAACAAAGAGTGAGTCTAGCACTGCGAACACGTGCGTCGATATTATCTGACGATTACGTAGGAAGGCAAGAACAAGAACGACGATTTGGAGGATGATCTCGGTGACGAGGAAAATTCCGACAATCCCCAAAAGCCGCTTACCACAACGTTCGAATTAAACGACACGCTTTTCGCGGAAGCAGAACTCGAGGACACCGACACCGTCTATCTATGGCTAGGGGTGAGTTTAGTTGTCCACCGTGAGTTTCCCGATGGTATCTGATTCGTGTAAGGCGAATGTTATGCTATCGTACAAGTTGTCAGAGGCTGCGTCGCTCCTGCGATCCAAATTGGAACTTGCAGAGGCCAGCTTAAAAGCTACGATCGAAGACTTGGAGTTTATGCGAGAGCAGCTGACGGTGATGGAAGTCAACACTGCTAGAGTTTATAATTGGGATGTCAAGCGGAGAAGAGAGCGTCGACTAGCCGGAGAAGGCAATGGAAAGAAGGGCAGCTAGCATTTACCTAAAGTCGGGCAGAATCTTCAAGCCTCAATATTCAATGCCCGTTCAGGGAGCCTATAATTTGCATACCCAAACCCTTGTATTAAATACGGCCAACAAAAATAACAGTATCTTATCGCTGCCATTCATAATTCATGACATATCGTGAACATGCCTGTAATACTTCGGTCGCTCCTCGTTTGTCTAAGGATATCGCCGTTCATATCGACTGGGGTTCCGTATCTGCTCCCGCAATGCCAAAATATTCAGAGTCTGCAGGTATCATCATTCAGGGTGACAATGGAAGGAGAACGAAGGCTTACGCATGGAAGTAGCATGAAGCATAAAGCAATCAACAATATATCCTGGATCATCACTGGAAACTTAGAATGATGCCTGCTCCTACAAGCGGAATACCCTGTGGAAATCGTTACTAGAAAAGAGTACCAGGTAGGTCCGCTATCAGCCAAATGTGAAATAACCTGCAAGGAACTAGCTCACGAATTCCCGCTAATGTTGTTCGCGCAATCAGACGATGGGTTGATGCTCAAGCTGCGACCACCTAGGTCGTTCAGCAACGCAGAAACACCTGTCCAAAGAATCGAGTTGCAACCCCATCCACGGTGAGTGAGTCGACGGCGCTGGCCTGCCCCATGTCATGGGTATAGAACTAGACATTGGCATGCCGAACACTGTCCGAGAACCCAACGATGGACGAAGTGGACACGCCACGCCACCACTCATTAGCAACTGCATAGCTAGTGAAGATAATCATATCGATAGGTCGACTTGTTGTTGATCTGAATGGTGATTTAGCGCGACATCGCAGACATTAAAGAATGAATTTTGGACATACCATGTTTGGATTCAAACGAGTCACTTAAAGCGCTGTTATATAGAGTGCAAGTTGCTTGGTTGAGTTGATCATAATATCAGGAATGACATTCCATCTATCAATGAATTGTCAAACAGCCGAGACATGGGCATATCAGCATGATATCTTTGGCGAAGTGAGAATCATCCAATCTGAAAAGAAAGGTTTGAAAGGTAGCATGGAGTGATGATGAGTCATGCGTGACGGTCGGATGGGGCGAGACACTAGGAGAGGACATCTTGAGTGTCCACGAAGGTACAGATGTCAGAATCGAAAGGTTCACGGTATTCTGTGAAAATAATCAGGGCATTGATATCAGCGGGACACTAGGCGCGGGTCATTGTGGAGCTGCATGAAATGCCGTGAGAAAATGCGCTGGAAGACGCGGCTGATTGAATCAACAACCGACCAGTTGATTTCTTTGGAAGCTCGCAGATGAAGCTCAAGGTCCATCTGTTGGCGCCAATCTGAACGGTGTATTTGTCCATAGCCTCTGTGTTTCTAGTGAGTCTAAATATTGCTGATTGCACGGAGGTAAGAAATTGCGGGCTGCTAGTGACATCGTTGCGAAGGTGTGAATAGGTCACTTCTTTGCTTCCCTATTGATTCCATCTCGTGCATCGCCCTCACAGTTCTTGGTGGCAACGGTCTTCGCCGCACTATTGAAGAACGCTCTGATGTCCCGTTGCTTTGGGTCGTATGCAATCTTGCCGGTCCCGCCGGCGTTCGGCTTCTGAGAATCAGTAGTAGCAACCGCACATATGGTGGAAGTCAGGTGGACGTACAAGCTTGATGAGATGATCCGCACGACCGAAGTCCGTCACTGTCACGATCAGGGGGTTTGTCTTCATCAGTGATCTCCAATGGTGTGCCATCTGCAACGTCCTGTATATCACCATCAGCATCCGCATAGAAAAGGAACATAACATCAACTGACCTGCGTTTCAATGATTACCCTCGCCCACGCCGTGTTCTGCATCCCAGTGTACCCACACGAAGGGGGAATATTTCTGGAGTCCCTTTCTAACAACGCGCAAATGAGCGCTCTAATGCAGAGCCCATGGCTTACGAGTGCGATATGCTCTGCACGCCTAGCTCGCATTGCACTACGTACGTGTGGCATTATCACTTCATCCACGGCTCGCATCGCACGTGCTGCCAAATCTTCATCGGACTCACCGTCCGTGAAGCGTTCACCCGGAAGCGGCGTGGGGTACTTGCCCTCGCTCATGTACTCTGAGAGCGACTTGGAAGACCTGTTGTCCGGAGAACACCATGGTTTCCCCTCTGCAATGCCAAAATTTTGCTCCTTTATGGACTCGATTGTGAAGTCATGTGGCGGCTGTGGGGCAGGTTGGGCTGCAAGAACAAGTGCTGCAGTGGTGGCAGCGCGCTTGAGGGGAGAGGCATAAATTTTGGTAAACAGGGTCTTGGAAAAGTATGCGCCGAGAGCTTCGGCTTGCTAAAAGACGCGGATGTTGAAAGCAGGAAGCAGGAGAATTGAAGAGGGCTTACCGTTTTTCCTGCATGTTGGAGAGCATATCAGAGCAGCTGATGTGAAAGAGGACTTAACGAACCGCGCTGGCTTAGCGGGGCATCAGTCCACCCTGCCCACACGTGTCTCTGTGACATCTAAGCACAATACGGCGCGTGGAGACTACAAAGTAAACTGACCACATTATCGGTTGACTGTCCATGCCTGATCTGATTCCCGCTCGCCCATGAGTGCATTTGCAAAGACACAAAACGGACTCATAACTCACGAACGTCACGGTCAACATGAATTTGACTTATGTCCTCTAAAAATATCGAGCCTCGAATAGCTGGTGGAGCCGCATCATGATCGTGCGCGTGAAGACTCGATACATTTTCGGAATTACAAACTGAGGTCAGCTTACTCATCAGTGAATGAAGGACCACTTGTAAAGTTCCTTTATCGCAACAGTCGTGTAGCATTGAATTGATTATCACAGTGTAGACAACCTCGCCGTATCAGACTTACTTCTGAAGCCTGACGCGCGGCTCGCGCAGACCTGAAACATCACCCCACACCAGTCCAGGAGAGGTGCGCTCTGCGGCCGCAACCGACATTCGCTAGCCTCAAGCAGACCAAATAAGTAGAAGGAAGTCATTCTTTCGTTATCAATTCGTCACTAAAGTCCCTTCAAGATGTGAATTCGAAGGCCATCATCATCAAGGCGCAGCAAGCTACCGGATCTATCAACAAGCACCGCCTGATGGATCAGTGATCTCATATGATAACACAATATTTCATTTCAGGCTATATATCAAAACTGATGAAGATGTACACCACTCTGCATCTCCCAGTTTTCGCCATGACTTCAAGTGGTATCCCATTCGATACCGGCGCTTTAATGGCAGCAGTGCTGGAAGGTATTTTTATACGGTGAGCATCGGGCATCGGGGTTGTTTGTCCCATGTCCATCAAGCTAAAGTCAACTCATCTCTCCAGGTTTTTCAGTGCTCATGTTTATGGGCACCATGTGGTCTTTGACCTACAAACAGCATGTGCGAGACATCAATCGCCCAATCGCCATAGTAGCTATCCTGCTGTTGTTACTGAGTACTGCGGCGAGTCCTTGTTTTTCACGTCTGTGGCATGGCGCCTACTGACATTCGCCAAGCACATTGTCGTGACCATCATTCGTGTGGAAGATGGACTGGTGAAGTATCGTGACACGTACCCAGGAGGACCAGCAGCATTCTTCGCAGACGTGGCACAAGAAACGTATGTGATCAAGCATGCGTTATACGTCCTGCAAACTCTACTTGCTGATGGGATGGTGGTAGGTTCATATTTTCGTCTGCTACTCTAAGATCCTCTAGGCTAATAGAAGTGCCCCATTTGATAAAAGGTTTATCGCTGCTATGTTGTTTGGCAATCCATCCGGGTTATCATCCTACCAGGCCTGCTGTGGTGTAGCGTCGCAAGTAAAACTGCAATAATGCTCAGCCTGAGAAAGTTGTGAAATCTGATATTACCTTGCAGTCACTGGCACCATTGCAGTCTACAGTGTTTCGCAATCCGAGTCCACTACTAGCGTTTTCTCCACAAATCTTGCGACGTATATCATGGCATATTTTGTCTCAACTATGGCAGCTAATGTGTCGGGTTCAGGTAAGCTCATTTCTGCGAGCACGGTGCAGAAGTTGTGAATGTGTCCAGGATTAATGGCATACCGAATATGGGCGATTGAACGCAATGTCACTACCACTCGCGCCGGTACGAAGGGAACTTTGATGCCAATAGTACGCGTGCTCGTGGATGCCGCCATTTTGTACTCTGTGGCACTCCTCACCGCACTTATCTGTTTCCTCTGCTCGAACAACGGAGAGTTTGTTATGGTGGACGTGGTAATCCCCCTTTTAAGTGATATCGAAACATACTGAGCTATTATCAACTAGATGATGCCGATCATATCGATTGCATTCTACATGGTGCTTATTCGTATCGCCATGAATAAACATCGCAGTTACCTCTCAACCTCTACTGGAAGGACAACTGTCAGAACGGAACAAAGCAATTCGCAGGAATATCCTATGACGCCTGTGGAGACCCATATATCCAAATTCACACACAGTGGCAGTACTTCAGTGGACGGGACGGGGAGTGAGCACAAGTCAGGAAAGTCGCCTACTTGGATATTGGCGGAGTAGAGGTTGATATCAGAGCCGAATGTGAAGTAAATGACTAGAGCCTCCCAAGCGGTACATCCCTTGCTGACGTTTGTGTTACAACCGAAGCTTGTCCAAATTCTGATCATAAAGACTCAAGGATGGAAAAATAATTCATGCTTTCGAAACCATCTCGCCTGCAAAAATTGCTATGCAAAAAATAATCAGAGGGAGACCATGGCTGTTCCTTCTCTCATGGGAATAATCACAAGCCCATCAGTGTAATTCTGCTATGGTGGGTCATGATGAGTTTATAGAGGAAAGACAGAAAGCTAATAATTAGCGCTTAGCCTCAATGGTTCATGATCGCAAAGTCGGGTCCAAGTCCACAATTTGGAAGGCGAGTCCAAAAGATAGTATCTTGCATATACCGATAGTGCGTGGGCTAAAAGCATAGGAACCTGTTTATATATTTATTTGTCTCTCGGCCGTCTCTTTTGGATATGTATAATAATTTTCGCTCTATAACACTCGATTTTCCGGTTGATAAATATGTTATCCGTCGTGCCAACGTGAGCGCCTTTATCGATTATCCCCTACTTCAGTAATCTCTGATATCATGCGGCTATTACAATATACAAAGTAAACTATCATGTACAATGGACGGGGTTGTGATGCCAGCATGTGTTCCACTTGCTCTAAACTCTCGGATCTGTACTTGATTGTTCTCACTTCTCATTGACCACAATATAGTGTGCCATTGCGGATAATGTCTCATATTCGTGTGTTGTTGGGAAAACTGCTGAGTTTTGCCAACCAGTTGGTCCACCCGCTCCAGGTTCGCAGAGATGCAATGTACTGCGGAGAAGTCCGTTCCACCAATCGCGTGGCTCTAACAACAGCGCTGTCGTACTACTATTATTAATTTATCATAGGCTCACCGTAAGCCTGTCAAACTTCTTTTTGACCAAAAATCGTGGATCTTCTGCTGATGTAACTTGAATACGACATATTAAAACCCTTCTGAAATCTATAGTATTGTGGTTTGCCATGTTTGATTCTCATTTCAACATCACAACGGTAAAACTTGTGCTTGGGGCCCTGCCTCTTGCTCTCATTCTCTTCTGGTACTTACGGCCTGCACCACGGCTCACTCAGATCCCACCAACACAAGAGAGAGTCCTCATATTAGGTGCAACGAGCGGAGTAGGTCGTACTGTTGCTCATCAATATGCGAAGAGAGGTGCACGAATATGCTTGGTAGGACGGAGGGAATCAATGCTTGATGAGGCTGCTGAGGAATGCAGGAAGGAATGGGTATGTGAAAGCGGTCGTGTGTTGCATGTGCGCGGCGACTGCGCAAGCGTGGAAGACATGACAAAGGTGCGTGACACGGTGATCAAAGGTATGTATCACAGTCTCTTTTGTTCCCCGCTGTCACTGAGGTGATGTGTCAGAGTGGGATGGTATCGACACACTCATAATCACGGCTGGTGTTTCTGCCCTTCAACCGTTGATGACGGTTGCTGGAGTCACTAGTTCCAAAGATGGTCTCTCTCTGCCACATGCCACCGCTGAAGCCATTCACCACGCGGTTGGTGTCGCAAAAGCAGCCACCAATGGCAATTTCTTCGGACCATACATTGCTGCGATTACATTTGTGAGATTACGTTTCCATGCAAACGCGTTGATCACTCACAAATGTCCAACTTACTAGATACCTCTCCTCACTTCCTGTTCCATCTCACCGTCTATCCTTTCTCCTTTCAAGTGCGGCAGCAATCATTCCTGCGCCAACACGCACCCTCTATAGCTTCTACTAAAATCAGCTTCCCAATGCTCTTTCAGGCGCTCCGCAATCGAGCACCCCCGTATATCGTTCACGTCCTTCCTTCACCGCAACGATCGAGGGGGACTTCCGCGCGTCCGCGGTCGACACACCGCTCAACTCTGCCCCCGTTATACACGAAGCTGACCCGAATAAACATGGCTTGCGACGCGAGGTGGTGGCGACACGCTGGGTCCAGGCCATTGATCATAAAGAGAAGACGGTTTTCATGCCCCCGGTACTGCGAATTGCACACATTTGTATTGGGTCTGGCCATCTATGTGGAGTGGAGGGGACGAGTGAAGTATAATTTTAGGTAATGCAGATCAACCGCATTTGTGGCACGCCTGATCCTTTTTGTCTTAGAGCCGACTAGGGGATCCCCTTGTATGGATAAGCGTACACTCGGAACCCGATTTACACCAGTCTGCGCGACACGGTTATGATAGGATCACGTCATGACAGTTGTTCGCGTTGTACTAGAGTATGTACCCGCTGGTCCTGGATAGAGCTTGACAATGTTCGACCCGCTATTCTTGCGCTATTCTACGCAGTACGTAGCCCAGCGTGGCGTATTGTTACAGCTGCCACATGGGCCATGGCAGTATGGTATGCTGTGTAGTTATTGCCAGTGGTCATCATAAATGAATTTGTTTTCCTTTATACTCTACGGTACGGACCGCAGTACCTTCGGCGCCCTATATCGCCTAGTTCTTGCTGTTCGGCATCTTGCACTAGCGCCAACTCATTGTCCAGAGCATTCATCGCTTAACTCACAGGTAGTCCATGGGGTCCATCAATGCTCCATTCGTAGTCTTTGGATACGGCTCACTGATATTCAAGGTGAGCACAGACAGCCACGAAAGGTGTCACTAACTAATTGCGATCAGCTGGTATAGCCCCCACCTCATGTCCAATCCCAGAGTGAGCGATCAATCCATTTAGCTTACAAACATGTTATGAATATGGCTTTCTGCAGCCTCTGGATTCCTAAAAGGCTACGTAAGGCGCTTCGCTCAGAAATCGCATGATCATCGTGGCACACCCGAGGTGTGTCCTGGCACTTATCGTACACGTCCGCGGAACTCCTGACATAGTATTGATCGTGAACTCGCAGAATCCGGGGCGTGTGGTGACTCTTATCCACAAGGAGGATTGGGATCGCTTTTCTCAGTCTGTGAGTTCATCTCTTCTCGACTTCTAGGATATCCGCAAACACACTACATAGGATGCATTCCCGAATGAAGATATTGTTTGGGGCAAGGTTTTTTCGTCCGATGGAGGCTCTCTCCTTGTTGATAATGTCCCTCTCCACAGGCATAGCGTACACGATTGACCCGGAATATGAGGCAGAAGTTAGGGATTACTTGGGTGAGTCCGATATGGCCTACGATGTTAAGGCTCCATAGTTCGTGTTGACACTCCATGTGTCTGAAAAGATTACAGAGAAAAGGTACGTCGCTCAACAGAACTGAGTATCCGATCATTCGAGGTAGTACAATGGATCAGGATGGATACACAATGGAGACGCTGCATGTCTATACCATAGAGAACGGGATAGAAAGAATTGCAATTCAGGATGTACGCAACACGCTTCACTTGTTTCACCTACCTATCGTTGATTCCTTAACTCAGGCTTTCGTACGCGTTGTGTTTCTAAATGAGTTGTGTCGATCTCACGAGAAGAAAGTGTTATGTCGGTCGACCAGATAATCCATCATTCAGTGAGCATCCCACTTTCCTCTTTTGAATTCGGACTAATGACGATGCGATCAGTTGGTTCAGAACCATTAGAGGACTTGGCACAGCGGATATGGGTCTCCGAGGGCCCCTCTGGACGGAACAAGGCTTGTCAAGCTTCCTTCAGGTCAGAGCAAATTTGAAACTATTCATATCAGGAATATCTGTATCGTCTGGCGGAATCGGTCCGTCAGCTTGCACCAGCATCATATGATTCGCACCTGTTTGCTCTTGAGGTAAGTTCGCGGACGATTACTTGGACAGGTGAGCCATTGTTGATGTTTCTTCTGAAGGAACGACTACGAGAGCTCGATGAAACGGCAAGCGATGATCACTAGTCAGCCATTTTGTCGTTAGATATTACCAACATGAAGGAGAGGTCGATTATCTACATACATACCTCAGATACACACTGGAACACATCACATATATACTATCCTAGCGTTCTCTACCATGGCGATGAGTTAACAGTGATCGGTTTTCACCTGCAGACACAGAAATAGCGCCCTCAGGCATCATTACAACCTTTTGAAATAAGTTCTCCGGATATCATTGGCATACAGTCTTGGTGCATATCGGCTTTGGGTCAATGGCAATGATATCATGGGGTTACTGGCCAAACTAAAGTTATACTCGGTGGGGAAAAAATCAACTGCCCTACAAGTAGATATACAACAGTTTGTATACTGTAGGGTAAGAAATAAGAGAGAACGAAACTAAATGAGTAACTGGAGACAGTGATAGTCGGTCGATGTACTGATGATGGCTTTTGACGAGCATTACACAAAGCGACGAGTCAAGATACTGAAACAAACAGATTCATCCAATAACTACGACAAAATCCGGCAGCGTACGCCCTATGAATATGGTTGCAATTTTTATGTTCTTGGGGACTGGCTGAGTATGGCACCGTAACGAGGAATCGGATGGTTGAGATCAGAACGCGGAGGGATGGCGTGAAAGGTGTATCGCGCAACAGGGGTATACGGTCGGAGGACGGCACTCGCGTTAGACTTCGTTCTCGCTCCACAATCCTTGAAAGATGGTTATATCAACAACAGGTGTGGGAAAGTGACAATGGAACACGGACCCGCGCATTACAGTAGCCCGTAGTGATTCGTCTCGCACGTCTTTTACTCTGATTATCCTCGTATCGATCTGTTTCATCCACAATTTCTTCTAGATATGATCTCCTGCAAATTTTGTTATCCTTGGATATATACCGGAGTCCAAGCCAGACACACCTCAATGATGTCTGGAGCATCGATATCAGTAAGAGGACAGAGCTGTCTGAGAAAACACACCTTCGAGTGTGATCACTCCAATTCCACCACCTGCTAATCCAGGTGTCCGGCTAACCAGTAATAAGTGGGCACGTCCCGTTTGACTGTAATACATGCATCAGAGCCGCGGAAGTTTGAGTGAAGATTCTCACAAGTAATCTAGCGCCTGGAAACAATTTATACTGGGATGTGCTTCGGGAAGAATGGAGAGCTTGAAATCCGAGACTGGGAGAGCCTGCGCTGGTATACCAGCAACTGAGAAACAACTTCAGCGTTTAGGTAGACTGACGTATAACATCGAAAGTTGCCTTTTGATGAGTAGAAGCCCTTGGAATGCTAGTGGATTCCCGGGTTCATGTATAGGAAAGCGTGAGTAGCCACTTGTGAGGCTGAGCGAGCTGTTAGTCAAAAAACAACAGGAAACTGGAACTATGATGTTTACATTGCGTCCACTGTGTTGTGATCAAGAATGGTGTCTGAGCTCAGCGTTACAACGTCCTACAGTTCCAAGACACATGAACGATATTGTCCTATATCGTCAACGGAAACACTTACCTTGATGGGCGTCATGATCGTCTCCACATTCTTCGTATTGAGCTCGAGCACACCATTCAATATACTGATTTCGTCATCCCGTAGTGGTTCCTCTCCCGTGCGATGGAACTGCAGAAAAGATTTGAGTTCAGCCTTCTTGTACGTATGGCCCTCATT
>NW_024541702.1:0-15544 GCF_016758755.1 Suillus discolor
AAAGAGCTATCTCACAGATGCTCAGTTTGGGATATGCAACTCACTCCTTGTTTCAAACCAAGGTGTTTGGTACCATTTGGCTGAATGGGGCTGAGCTGCAGTTCAGTGAGCAATATATGACTAGGTCAATGTAGTAGAGTCTTCTCAATGCTGTGACAGGCCAAAAACATTGAAAGAAATTTACAATCTTTGGCACGCTCAAGCTCATAATGTCATTGAGAGAATATTTTGGGTTCCCAAGAGGTGTTTCACAATACTTATTAAGAATGTGCTCAAGGGTCGTATCCAAAGGGCTTGGCTTCAGCTCATGCACTGCGCCCCTTACCCGAGTACGTGCCCCTAACTTCCGAGGACTAACAGATGATGTCTGGAGTCCGATGCGCAGTGTAGCACTCGGATCGGCATTGGGCTTGTATCCTGCATCAGGAAAAAGGGATTTTGCCATTTTTGGCTTTATATTCAAATAGAGCCACAATGGGCTATATTTGAATATATGTATGCTATAGTTGCAACTTGAATAATATTATAGTTAGATTCTTTAGGAAAAAGGGTATTTGCTCATTTGATGTATCTAAATCTGCAATTATAGTAACTATAGTTGATTGTAGTTGGCTGTAGTCAGCTTTTCGTCGGAAAAAGTTCCCACGGTCAAAGTGCTTTCTTGAACCATCCACTTTCGAGTATTTTGCTTACAACTCACTAGGATCTTAACCTATTGATGTCATAAGACTATGGATAGACTTTCCTTGACAAGGGCTATGACTTTGATTTTCATCGGAAAAGTTCCCACGGTCAAGGTGCTTTCTTGAACTGTCCACTTTTGAGTATTTTGCTTATAACTCACTAGGATCTTAACCTATTGATGTCATAAGACTATGGATAGACTTTCCTTGACAAGGGCTATAACTTTGATTTTCATCGGAAAATGTTCCCACGGTCAAGTAAGCAAAATGCGAAAATTCACCAAGTCAAAATTCACTAAGTCTTGTGATGTGGCTTTGTTTGGCACAGCTTATATAAGCAAAAGTGCGGTCAACCACAAGTCTTTTCCTATCTTTTCCTTCCTTTCCCTCCTCCTCATTCTCCTTCTAGTCAATAATTTTCGCATTTTTGAGTATTTGGTAAGTCTTTTCTTCTTCTTTTCCTTCCCTCTCTGACCCTCTCCTTCTAGCTCCTTCTTCCTTCCCTCCTCCTCCTCCTCCTACTCAATCATTTTTACATTTTTGACCATTTGGTAAGTCTTTCTCTCTTCTTCCTCTTCCCTCTCTGACACCCCTTCTTCTAGCTCCTCATTTTCGCACTTTTGAGTATTTGGCGAGTCTCCTCCTCTTCTTCTTCTTCTTCCCTCTCTGATACCCCTTCTAGCTGCTCCTCCTTCTTCCCTCCCTCCTCCTCCTCCTCCTCCTACTATAGGCTCATCCTCTCCAATTTTCGCATTTTGGCTATTTAGTAAGTCCCTTTTTATTTTCCTATCTTTCCTCTCTGACTCCCTCTTATACTAGTAGCCTTCTGCCCTTCTCCTCCTCCTCCTCTCTTAATTTTCGCATTTTTGCCTCTTTTGTAGTTAGTAGTTTACACCTGTTGTAGTAATTACTTGAAATATTACTTGAATTTTCGCATTTTTGGTGTTTTGACTAGAATATAAATGCAAATATAGTGCACTAGAGGAAAAAAATCAAGGTGCCTCCAAATTTTGGCAGTTGAATATATGTGCATAAATGTGCTACTGGCTACACAAGTTGACTATATGTGACTATATGTCCTCTCTATAGAGGGGGGGATTGCTTTAGATCCTATGAGGTCTATAGACACTATATATTCATATATAGTGCTATATGAGCTAATATAGCAATAACCCTTTTTCCTGATGTGCCAATTCCATAGGTATCCCACACACATATTCCTCGACACTCCATTTACCTTCCGAGAGTTTCGCGCACTCGTCCGAGTCATCCGAAGGTCGTTCATTCATTTCCGAGGCCTGTATACAGTCCCGATCCTCCATACCATGTCCCGTCCGTGTCTGTTTGACTTTGCTGGTGCGTTTTTCACTTGGTTATCTGTTATTGATTATGTCTAGGGGCACATATGTTGTCGGCCCATCGGTTACACGTATAACAACACGCCTTGCGCTTTATTACATGCATATCTCTGTAGCGGCTCGCCTCGAGTCTTATTACATTTCGGATGTCTTATCTCGCTACTGGTTTCGCCTACACAGTTTCCAGACTTTCATGCTGTAGGATATAATCTGCCTCGCTAGATACTCGCACTTCACTTCACTTTCCCTGCTATGAGTCATAGTTAGTAGAGTCACTTTCGGATAGTTGTACTTCGCGCAATTGATCCTTGTTCATTCGGAATGATTGTTTTGGCCTGACCACTGCCATTCCACTCTTCGCTGTCTCTAAGTTCCCCCGATAGACTTTGCTTAGTTATACTTCGCGAGTCTTATACTTTGATACACCCGCCGTACTTCTCTCAGAACCTTCACTGTTCATCAGAAGCTCTTCGGATGCTTTGCGCAACCTCAGACCTTCATTTCTAGATGTCGGACCACCTTCGGACCACTTCGGACGAGTACTTTGGTACTTCAGACACATCCTCAGAACACCGAGTGCACTCTTGGTAGCTTTTCCTTCTCTCACCTTCGATCTTAACAAGATATCCCTTGCTTTATATCAAGGAGCATTTCTATAGGCAGTCTCTTTGGGACAAACATCTCACTCACACTCTGAGTCTTAAGGTAACACTTTTGTAGCGCCCACATAGAATCAACTCTTTACAGCGGGAATTCCAGTGGATGTTTGGGAACAAGTGATAAGACTAATCCGGACGAAGTCCAAACTAGAAAGGAAACAGCGGAGGACTACCAAAGGTAGAGGCGGAGGTGGTAAGTCAATAGGAGTTGATCCTAAGACTATCGGAGACAATGAGAGGAGACTCAAGTCGGACAGAGGAGGGAATGAGCAGAATCTAAGATGATATTCGAACTGAGGAAATATGGAGACTTTACAGGGTTTATATACTATGTAGGACATAACAGAGAATCAGTCAGCACAGTGCGAGGCTATGCGAGGCTATGGATGGATCATGTGAAACACCTAACACTAGTGTATCAGAACTTAATAAAATGAAGACAGAAATGAATAAGGTACAGAAAATAAAGCATAGTCGGTTATATGGATAACTGGATGTCCGGAAACAGGGGCTAACTGAGAAGGGACGTACTAAAGGGAAAAGGCACAGAAGATAGAAGCTGGCTGGTGTAGGATGTGAAGAGAGTATGTAAATATATGTAACTTGGTGGGCAATGACATGAATGAAGACCAGCTGTATCATAAGTGCATGAATTCACTGGATTCTGAGCTTTCATATTTTTTTACTTGCATCAGGAAATGTCAGGGTGTAATTGCATAGAATAAAAATATTACCATTGGCAGGTTTGAAACCTGCAAAGTACAAGAGAAACAGATTTTGACTCTGATGATAACTTGACTAAGGCTAATGAAGATCTATGTCTGAGATACTGTCTATGAGCAGATATTCAAGGCATGTTCTTATGGAAAAAATGCGACATTCAACAGGTTTCAAACCTGTTGCATTCCAATAGAAACAGATGTTGATTCTGTTGGGACAACCACTTGGCTAAACACAGCTCTGATGAGCTTGTAAGCAAATTGACCATGAGCATGTGTCAAGGTGTGGTTTCATAAATAAAAAAAGAATTCTATCATTGGCAGGTTTGAAACCTGCATAGTCCAAGAGAAACAGATTTTGACTCTGATAATTTCATCTTTAGCAGGTTTTGAACCCACATGCACAGATTTGAAACAGATTTGGATTCTGTTGCAGCAACTGTTTGACTAACACCGATTAGATCCATCTTGAAAGAAAACATTCGGAAGTGAATCTGCAAGGCGAGTCTACTGTTCCCTGTCACTCGCAATGTTTTTCCTCAGCTGAACAGATAAATTGAATACAAAAGCAAGAGGAGAGCAACATGATGATGAAAGGTCTCAAATACAGTGCACTTCAACCTTATACATAAGTGAATAATGGCTGGATGGCTCTTTTGAATCTCAGCCTTGAAAAATGTGTATTCTTTCTCATTCTCCAGGACATTAGGATCGAACTTGAAAGTTTGATGTGTAATCTGCTCTTCTTCTTCAACCAAGTCCAAGACCTTTGGATAAAATTAAATTGCTCTTGTACTTATTATTCCGAGTTTGCATCAAGACTTTGGTTATATTGAACTTTTAGAGTTTAGTCTACAAGAAAATTAGGTGAGGTGAGGTGAGATGGAAAACACATTTGCACCGCATGACAGTGAGGTGAAAGCTATAGAAACCCCAAAGCATTATTTGAGCCCATTCACAAGTGAATCCTCAAGGTACATTTATCTGCATTTTGTCAGTTCTAACATTAATTTCTAACATCCTCCTTGAGTCCAATCATATGTGATCCTTCCATTGTCGGTTGTCATTCATGAGCCAGTTGTTAATCCAAAAGACATCACAAACATCATTGGCCCACTGTGGTGGTCTGCTATCAGCACTTTTTCAGAGCAATTGCTAGATAAACAGGCCTAAGAATCAATTATGGTGATCATGCTATTGAAAGAACTGCCTTGAGGATTCACTTGTGAATGGGTCCATTGGAAGTGCATCTCACTGGTCTTAGCCAAACAGTTGATACAACAGAATCTAAATCTGTCTGCGTGGGTTCAAAACCTGCTAAAGATGTCATTTTCAAATGATCACCAGAGTCAAAATCTGTTTCTCTTGGAATGCGCGGGTTTGAAACCTGCCAATGGTAAAATTTGTTTTCTATGAAAACGCATCTTGACAATTGTCTCATGAGTGATTTTCTTAAAAACTGATCTCAACTGATGTTAGCCATGTCATTGCCACAATAGATTCAAAATATGTTTCCATTGAAATCTACAGGTTTGAAACCTGTTGAGTGATGCATTTTTTGTATTAGAACATGAACATGTCTTGAATATCTGCTCATAGACAGCATCTCAAATGTTGATCTTCATTGGTCTTAGTCGAGTTGTCACCAGAGTCAAAATCTGTTTCTCTTAAACTATGCAGGTTTGAAACCTACTAATGATAACATTTTTATTTTTATTCTAAACCAAAAACCCAAAAATCTCAGATCCAACGCTTTGGCATTGGACACTGTTTCTCACTCTCAGAATTTTGACCTCACACCCATCAGGATCTGACTGCTGCAAGAAAGCGAACTGAGTGGAGGGATACTATGAAGTGTGCAGAGTGAGGATATGAGAGCCAACAATATGAATGTTAGCATATTCAATCGAGCATGTTGCAATATGAAAAAAAGTGTGTCATCTGATGGGTTTTAATGATGTGGCTAAGACCATCTTTAAATGAGTTTTTGAGAAAACTATCTATGAGAAAATGTTATGATCTGCACGGTTCAAGACAAACAGATTTTGACTCTGGTGGAAACTTGACCAAGACTAATGAAGATCAGTGTCTGAGAGAGTGTCTACGATTCAATATTCAAGACATCATCTTCTAATAGAAAAAATGCAGCATTCAATGGATTTCAAACCATCAAGGTGCATTTTCATAAAATAAAATAAATGTTATCATTGGGAGGTTTCAAACCTGCACAGTCTGAAGAGAAACAGATTTTGACTCTGATGATAACTTGCAATTTTATCTTTAGCAGGTTTTGAACCCACAGAAACAGATTTAGATTCTGTTGTATCAACTGCTCAGCTAAGACCAGTTGGATACACTCCCAATGAATTCATTCATAAGTGAATCCCAGGTGGTTGCCAGAGTCAAAATACATTTCTCTTAAACTAAGCAGGTCTGTAATCTGTATAATGATGTGTATTGAAAGAACTGACAAATTGCAAATAAATGTGCATTGAGGATTCACTTTTGAATGAGTTCATTGGAAGTGCATTCCAACTGGTCTTAGCCAAGCAGTTGATACAACAGAATCTAAATCTGTTTGTGTGGGTTCAAAATATGCTAAAGATAAAATTGCAAGTGATCAACAGACTCAAAATCTTTTTCTCTTGAACCATGACAGGTTTGAAACCTGTCAATGATAAATTCTTTTTTTTTAATAAAAATATGCATTGACATTATTTCTTCATGGAGTTTGAAATCTGTTGAATGTTGCATTTTTGCTATTAGAACATGTCTTAAATATCTGCTCATGGACAGCATCTCAGACATTGATCTTGATAAGGAAATGTCAAGGTGTGATTTCATGGAACAAAAATGTTGTTAGTGGCAGGTTTCAAACTTGCACAGTTCAAGAGAAACAGATTTTGAATCTGGTAATGACTTGACCAAGATCATTGAAGATCAATGTCTGAGATACTGTCTATGATCAAATATTCAAGACATGTTCTTATATGAAAAAATGTGACGTCCCGCAAGTTTCAAACTTGTTGCGCTCCAATGGAAACAGATTTCAATTTGTGATCACAGCCACTTGACCAAACACAACTGTGATTGGCTTGCAAGCAAACCGACCATGAGCAAATTTTAAGGTGTGTTTTCATGGAAAATGAATTGTACCACCAGCAGGTTTCAAACCTGCACAGGTCCAAGAGAAACAGATTTTGACTCTGGTAATCACTTGGCAAATTGATCTTCAGCAGTTTTTGAACCCACACAGACAGATTTAGATTCTGTTGTATTTAACTGCTTGGCTAACACCAGTTAGATGCACTCCTAATAAATACATTCAGAAGTGATTCCTTTTTATCCTGCTCAAACCTGCCTCTGATTAGCTGACAAGCTGACTGACCATAAGCATATGTCAAGGTGTGCTTTCATAGAATAAAAATAAAAATAAAAGACAGGTTTCAAACCTGCGCTGTTCAAAGTGAAAACTGACAATGGAAGGATCATACAGTGTGTTTTTGACACAGAGTTCAATATATGACCAAAGTCTTGATGCAAACTCAGAAGGATAAGTACAAGAACAATATAATTCTTTCCAAAGGTCTTGACTTGGTTGAAGAAGAAGAAGAAGAAGAGCAGATTACCACACCAAACTTTCAAGTTTGATCCTAATAACCTGGGGAATGAGGAAAAATACAAATCTAATCTATCAAGGCTGAGATTCTTTATTGTGCTTATTCAACAAGTGGTTGCCAGAGTCAAAATATATTTCTCTTGAACTAAGCAGGTTTGTAATTTGTATAACGATGTGTCTTTTGCATTAACTCGTGATTCATCAAGTTCCACCATTTTGGATTTCATAGAATAAAAATATTGATGTTGGCAGGTTTCAAACCTGCACAGCTGAAGAGAAACAGATTTTAAATCTGATGACATTCAACAAGTTTCAAACTTATTGCACTCCGATGGAAACAGATTTTGATTCTGTTATGACAGCCACTTAGCTAAATACAACTGTGATCAGCTTGCAAGCAAACCAACCATGAGCAAATTTCAAGGTGTGTTTTCATAGAAAATGAATTTTATCACTGGCAGGTCTCAAACCTGCACAGTCCAAGAGAAACAGATTTTGACTCTCATGATCACTTGGCAAATACATCTTTAGCAGGTTTTGAACCCACACAAACAGATTTAGATTCTGTTGTATCAACTGCTTGGCTAAGACCAGTTGGATTGTCAAAATGGGAATAAGACCAAGAAAATTTGGATTGGACCAATGGTAAGAATACAACGTGCAGGGGACATGAGTCAAGAAAGGGAAGCCACATGTGTGGCATGAGTCATAATAAGATGTGTTTTTTATAAACACAAAATGACATCACTGTTGGCGGATTTCAAACATGCACAGTCTGATGGAAACTGATTTTGACTCTGTTGACCACTTGACTAAGACCAGTAAAGATCTGTGTCTGAGGAACTATTCATGGGCATTATTGGGAGTGTGTCTCACTGATCTTAGCCAAGCGGTTAATGGAAACAGAATATAAATCTGTCTGCGCAGGTTCAAAACCTGCTGAAGATGGATTTGCCATCTGATCCCCAGAGTCAAAATCTGTTTCTCTTGGACTGCGCAGGTTTGAAACCTACCAGTGATACAATTCATTTTCTATGAAAACACACCTTGAAATGTGCTCATGGTCGGTTTGCTTGCAAGCTGATCATGGTTGTGTTTAGCCAAATGGCTGTGATCACAGAATCAAAATCTGTTTCCATCGGAGCGCAACAAGTTTGAAACTTGTGGGATGTCACATTTTTTCTGTAAGAACATATTTTAAATATTTGCTCATAGATGGTATCTCAGACATTGATCTTTATTGATCTTGGTCAAGTTGTCGCCAGATTCAAAATCTGTTTCTCTTGAACTGTGCAGGTTTGAAACCTGCCACTAACAACATTTTTGTTCTATGAAATCACACCTTGACATTTCCTTATCAAGATCAATGTCTGAGATGCTGTCCATGAGCAGATATTTAAGACATGTTCTAATAGCAAAAATGCACCATTCAACACATTTCAAACTCCATGAGGAAATGTCAAGACATATTTTTGTAGAAAAAAAGAATTTATCATTGACAGGTTTCAAACCTGTCATGGTTCAAGAGAAACAGATTTTGAGTCTGGTGATCACTTGCAATTTCATCTTTAGCATATTTTGAACCCACACAGACAGATTTAGATTCTGTTGTATCAACTGCTTGGCTAAGACTAGTTGAATGTACTTCCAATGAACTCGTTCAAAAGTGAATTCTCATGGCACATTTATTTGCATTTTGTCAGTTCTTTCAATACACATCATCATACAGATTACAGACCTGCTTAGTTTAAGAGAAATATATTTTGACTCTGGCAACCACTTGAATAAGCACAATAAAGAATCTCAGCCTTGATAAATTTGTATTTTTTTCTCCTTCCCCAGGTCATTAGGATCAAACTTGAAGGTTTGATGTGTAACTTGCTCTTCTTTCTCTTCAACCAAGTCAAGACCTTTGAAAAGAATTGGATTGTTCTTTTACTTATCCCTCCAAGTTTGCATCAAGACTTTGGTCATGAATCAAAATAGTGTTGTTAGGTTTTTTATTTGTTATGTGCATGGGAAGGTCTGAATTTGCCATACTGGTGCAGGAAGGCAGGGGTCTGAGTGAGGATAATGAATCGTGAAAAGTCAGCTAATGCTCAAAGGGATCTGTGATCGACAAAGATAGACCTTCTGAGCGTGTAGAGTTTAAAAAGTATACAGACCAAAGGATCTGAAAGAGAACACTAATCCAGACCACAAAAGAGTGAAGTTTACAATAAAAGTGGATTCTGAAGGAATAAAACCACACACTTAAAAGCTGAACAACATATGAGTAAAAGTAATATACCTCAAACATTTGCTCATAGATGGTTGTCTCAAAAACTCATTATAACCAGTCTTAGCCAAGTGGTTGTTGCAACAGAATTGAAGTCTTGACTGTGCATGCTTGAAATATGCTGAGTGATACATGTTTTTGACCTGCTCGGTACAGGAAAATCAGATTTTGACTTTGATAACTCCTGAACTAGTAACAATGAAGATCAAAGTCTGAGAAACTGTCCATGAGCAAATATTCAATTGAGCATGTTGCAGCATGAAAAAGAAATGCATCATTTGACTGATTGCAAATCTGTAGGCTTTGATTGAAACATATTTTGAATCTATTGTGGCAATGATATGGAAAAGAGTATTTATGATGTGTTTTGGAGAAAACTATCCATGAGAAAATATCAGATTGTAATTGCATAGAATAAAAATATAATCATCAGCAGGTTTCAAATCTGCAAAGTCCAAGAGACACAGATTTTAACTCTGGTGACAACTTGACTGAGACCAATGAAAATCGATGTCTGAGATACTGTCTTTGAGAAAATGTTCAAGACATGTTCTCATAGAAAAAATGTGACATTCAATGGGTTTCAAACCTGTTGCATTCCAATAGAAACAGATTTTGATTCTGTTATGACAACCACTCGGTGTTATGACTGGGGTCATTCTTCTTCACTAAGACCGAATGGTCTCTTTTAGCAAAGCAGTGTTCTTCCTATGAGTATAGGTTCAGAGTATTCGACTAAGGACAGTGATGCTGACTGCCTTAGAATAGTGTTTCAAGACTACTAAGGTAGATCCCTTAGTAGAGCGGATGCTCCAGGTAAAACCTAGTAGATTAAAGTGAGGAAACAACATGATAACTACTGTGCTTAAATAGTCCATATGGAGCACATAGACCAAGCCGAGAATGGTAGGTATACAAGTACATATCAGGACATCGAGAGATAAGGGCTGTGCATAAAAGATGGAAGGGCAATAAAGGCTATGCATAGGAACAATATCGGTTGCCAACACGATAAGAGATCTTGGTGATGAGATGGACGATATATTGGAAGGTGATTGGTCTCTGTATAGTAGTAACAGACAGTGACCATTGTCCGGTGATAGGAGAATAAATGGGGGTGTACTTTGACCATAACACTTGGCCAAATACAACTTTGATCAGCTTGCAAGCAAACTGACCATCAGCATATTTCAAGATGTAATTTCATATTAAAAAAATGTCACAACTGGCAGGTTTGAAACCTGCATGGTCCAAGAGAAACAGATTTTGACTCTGGTGATCACTTGACTAATAACATCTTTAGCAGGTTTTGAACCCACACAGACAGATTTAGATTCTGTTGTATTAACTGCTTGGCTAAGACCAGTTAGATGCATCCCTAATGGACCCATTCATAAGTGAATCCTCAAGGCATATTTATCTGCATTCTGTCAGTTCTTTTAATAATATGGTCGCCGTGATTTTTTTTCTTCTAATTCTACTCTTATCGCAAAATACATCAGACTTCTTCTGGGCCGACCTATTTATCCAGCAATTGCTCCAAAAATGTATGGATGGCAGACCACCATGGTGGGCTGATGATGTAATGTTAGAACTGACAAAATGCAGATAAACGTACCTTGAGGATTCACTTCTGAATGAATTCATTGGGAGTGTATCCAATTGGTCTTAGCTGAGCAGTTGATACAACAGAATCTAAATCTGTTTCTGTGGGTTCAAAACCTGCTAAAGATAAAATTGCAAGTTATCATCAGAGTCAAAATCTGTTTCACTTGGATGGCGCAGGTTTGAAACCTGCCAACAATAACATTTTTATTTCATGAGAATGCACCTTGACAGTTTGAAACCCATTGAATGCTTCATTTTTTGGTTTTTCTTGCAAGAAAGTCATGATAGGGGGAGTCCAGAGTTGGCGATTCACACTCGATTCAAGAGCTGTTCCACATCGCGATCCATCATCAATTTTTTCATTGATGGATCATGGGAACAGTGAATTGCAGCTGGATCATTGGAACGCCTCCTGAGCCGCTCCACCTTTTGAATTCTGTTTGATTCTCCTCATCCCAGTAATTAAATTTGTTTTTATTTAAATAAATACATATGACAAGTCACTACTGCAAAATAACACTCGTCTCTGAGTCCTACTCTAAACTTAATCAATGGCAAAAAAGGCCACTGAGCAAGCTCCAGATCAAGTACAGAAGGCACCCAAGAACTGAAGGAAAGGTCCGTCGAAGGCCAAAGGTAGTAAAAAGGCCAGCAAGAAAAAAGGAAATGCAAGTGATAGCGAGCTGCCGGTGGATAGTGATCATGATGGTCAACCCAAACTTGAAGATAAGACTGATATCGAGTATGTACCTCCGAGTCTGGGCCAATTTTTACCTTTGTTTACCTATGACTCATTTGAGTTCAGCTGGACCCCAAAAATGAGTGCTGCTCTCCTGTCTGCCATTACACACGACACAAATATCAAGCAAGGGCTATTTCCTTCACCTAGAGCAAATCCATGACTGGTGGCAAGACAAAGGCAGCATACCACTGGGCCATATGTGTCACACTGTTCAAGAACCATCCAGACTATCATACACCATTCTCGTATGCCATAACTCCCAAACAGAAAGGCACTTGGGCTAATAAGATTAAAAATTGAATCAAGAGGTAAGTGTCATCCTGATGACATCAAGTGATGCGTGCACTTACTACTATATGGTCCCACAGAATGTCCGAGATCACATGCAAGTACATGGACGAAATGGGCGAGACAGGTGCGGGCATAACTCGAGAAGACGAGATTAATATGGATGTAAAAAATTCATTTACAACAAAGTGGGGTGTGTACCTCTATGACAACCAGCTACCTACCGTTCAACATTTTTTCATGCCAGCAATTATTAAAGAAGCATGCCCATGGTTCTTCGACATGTGGGAGATTATAGCTGAGCGCCCAAATCAAGTTCCCGTTGGTCTCGGGCCAGTCAGATGGACTATGACATGTCAGTTCTGACCGTTGGCAGCTCCGAACCCAATAGTGGGTTTATGTCTGATGAACCAGATGTCTCAGAAGGCTTTGATTAGCTCGATTGTAATGAGTGGCCATTGTCAGATTTAGACAGCACTGCTGACGAAGTGCCCTCAAAGTGAAAGGCATTGGCGATGAGTGGAGAAAGGCAGGGTAAGAGTAGTGTTACAGGTCTCAAAACGAGCCCACAACCTGGGATGTCCAAACCTGCCACCACTAAGGCCCCAAAGAATCCAGTGAAGAGACGAAAGAAAGATGAATTTGCCAAGATTGCACAAGCAGAGGAAGTGACTAGACAGAAAGAGCTTGAAGTGGCCAAGGTGAGAATAGAGAAGGACACTGTACATGGCAAAAGCAAAGTTGGCAAAGCTTGAGTTGGAGAAGGAAAAAGTTGGCCTATGCAAGGGAGCGGTGACAAGAGAAGATGAGAATGTGCCTTACTACTATGGAAGGAACGAGCCAACATCATGGATTCCCCGAATTCAACATGCACAATACCTTTCCCAGTCCTTCGAGCAGTTCTCACCCACACTTGCCATATCCACTAACTTCTGCATATTATCAGACACCCTCATCACCTGCCGCTGAGTCTTATGCAAGTGAAAACACAGCTAACACAGCTTCCAGGTCATTTGATGCATCATCCATCATTTTCTCATCAGATTAATCTCATTCCAAGTACCTAGTTCAAATCCTGTGCTCGACTACATAAAAACTAAATGTCCCCATCTTCTTCTAAGTCTTGCTGCCTTCGTTTGTAATCCTTTGCTCTGAACAAACAATGTTTCAACTGCTCGCGTCGGGCTTTGGCTTTGCAGAGACATAACCCACTGGCTGGGCCTTGCAAGACACTAGGAAGGTTTGAATGACTGTCGGAATCGGAGTCTGATGAAAGGCCTTGCACTATGAAAGGATCTTCACTATCAGAATTGTCCCTTTCGCGCTCATCAGCCTTGCATTGCATTGCAAATGCATGAAGGCCAACACACGCAGTAATCCAGTATGTAGCAAACTGGTGAGATTTCTTGTCCTTGATTCTTACCTGAAGACCTTTTAGCGACTGAAAATGTCCCTTCAGAAACCCAATAGTGTGCTCTGACCAAATCCGCACCATCGACACATGATTATTGAAAATTTCATTCTGCACAAGGTCTTTCTCGGGTTTCTTGTACAGAGCAATGATCCATGTCTGTAACTGACTGATGTAAGTTTCTGCTGTACACCACATGAACAGACAACTTACCAGATATGCAGAGTCTGCCCAGACAAATTCTCTGTCATCAAGCAGGGTCTCGTGCTCCTGGGCAAGATGGGTCTCATCCCATGCTGTTGAATCATGAGTACTTCCCATGTGGCCATAGCTGAAGTCGATGATGCGAAGATTGGGTAGCGAAATAACCTGAAGTATTTTAGCTTTCAATTTTCATGGACAAGATTGACAAATACCTGTATGTTAAGGGAGTAGTTGCATTTTCGATCGAAGTTACTTTCTCCATACCAATGAGGCCGATCGTATAATGGAATGAGTGTGCCATCAACAAGACACCAACCATCTCGCCATGCTTTACGCGAGTGCATTTCAACCCACAACTTTGCATCCTCTTTCTCTTCAGCAGTCGGGAAACGCACAGCCTCTTCCATGAAGGAACGACGCAATATGGCAGTCATGACTCGCTTCGTAATTAGTGACATGGAGCCATGGCCCCCTCCTGCCCATTGTGCAACTGGGGATTGACCAGCTGCATTACCATTATGACCGAACTGGAAAAGAGTGATGGTGAGCTGCTCTTTGACTGACTGCTGAGGATTATTTGAATTATTGAAGAATACTGCATTGTCCTATATCTTTGCAACAATTTGATCGAAGGTATGAGGATTTATGCAGAGAATTTCACGGAATTCAGCTGGTCATTCGAATTTCAGGACCTCAAGAACATGCGGAAGGTGAGAGGGGGCTTTGGGTATGGGCTTGTTGCATGGGGCATCATAACAACATGCATATATGTCCTCATAGGTGCGTCGAACATGGTGGGATAAACGAGTAGTATAGTATACTTCAAGTCCAACTTCTTCCTCGTTGTCAGCATCATTTGCCAAATCTGAGTCTAGTTCAAACTCATCACTGGAAGTTGAGTTACCACTGTTGTCTTCATCTTCAGAGGTGGAGCTTTCGGATATGGAGGTGCCTGAGTCAGTGTTTGAGTCAGACAATGAGAATGATGGTAGGCTTTCTGACTTGGAGCTTGACGATTGATATGGTAGAGGGGGAGCTTGATGAGATCCTGACACAGCTAGCAAAGTATGCCAGCTTCGCGCAGCATGATGTCGAGCACATTTAAATTGAGCAAGGCGATACCTGATAAAGGTGCTGAGTAATTTTTCGACCTGTCACTGTCTAGGTATGAAATGGGGCATTATTGCCAGTGTATTTGAAGCCTGAGATGGAGAACAGTAGTAGACAAGCTGAATATGATTACATAATAAATATATGTTCAAAGGGAGCAGAATCGTATAGTTGAATCAGGGGTGGTCAAAGTTGACTACGATTCAAGGACAATCTAAAATTTTGAATCAGCCTCTGAATCGTATTTTGGATCGAGCGTAAATCACCAACTCTGACTTCCCCTAATGCCACCCAGAAAATTAAGGCCTTCTGATTCATTTTAAGATTCATGTGGGAAATGTGAAGGTGTGATTTCATAGAATAAAAATAACAATGTTGTCATTGGTAGGTTTTAAACCTGCACAGTTCAAGAGAAACAGATTTTGACTCTGGTGACAACTCAACTAAGACCAATGAAGATCAACATTTGAGATGCTGTCTATGAGCATATATTCAAGACATGTTCATGTTCTAATTCAAAAAATGCATCACTCAACAGGTTTCAAACCCACACATTCCAAGAGAAACAGATTTTGACTCTGGTGATCACTCGACAATGTCATCTTTAGCAGGTTTTGAATCCACACAGACAGATTTAGATTCTGTCGTATCAACTGCTTGGCTAAGACCAGTGAGATGCACTTCCAATTGATCCATTCACAAGTGAATCCTCAAGGCAGTTCTTTCAATAGTGTGATCACCATAATTGCACATAATTCAGTACTTTATTTCCGACTTAGTCGGACAGCCAAAGGTTGATAATTGACCCAGTTAGGCGGGCCATCCAACGTGGGCCCATGCATGCTTATGCACAGATGGGCCCACA
>NW_024541703.1:0-15516 GCF_016758755.1 Suillus discolor
TCATTCGTTTGGAAGGTGAGCCAACCCCTTTCCCAGGTAACCTTGACCTCGATCACCGTGTTCTTGTAAGACCCAGATAGAGGCATAAAAAAGAGGGAGGTCCATCCCTCAACATTGACGGTAAATACAATATTGTCGCTAGTAACTTTGAGGTCCTCTATTTCCCATAAAATTGGTCGTATGGCTTGAATTGCGGCACCGGAAGTAGTGATGTGGGTGACCGACGCCGTGTCAAGATCGTAAGCGACGATCGAGGTAAAATCACCATAGCCATTTGTGGTGCAGTAGATCAAGTGGGGTAGATTAACGTTGTGGGAGAATGCAACATCGCCGAACGCAGTATCTTCTGGTTTCTCTGTCGCTCCTGGGAACTCGATTAGCTTAGGAGATAATGCCTGTTCTCCAGAGATGTCGACAACATGAAGGGCATTGTAACTCGAGCCATATTGTCTTGTGATCAACAGATACTTGTCGTCAAGGGAAAAGCTCCGCGGGCTGTACATGGTCGTCCCTTCTCCAGTGCTTGGTGCGACTAAACGTGAGGGCAGAGTGAATGGAGAGGCGTCTGCCTTTGCGCCCGTATTGGAATCTATGAGCCTGGTAACATATACTAGGGTGTCCTTGTTGTTCTCCTTGTTCGACGCAAAGGCCATAAAGCTGTCCCGCGAAATTCGATCAGATATGAACTGAATGAACGAAGTCAGACATACTTATTTGTCTGAGATATAACAATTGAGCCGTATCTATAGTCATCGCGAGTCAGTCTCTCGATGCGTCCCAGACCAGGCGCGTTATCCAGTTCTCCTTGTACTTTCGGAAGAACTTGGTCAACAAGAGAATCCTCCCAGTAACGCCTGCGATTTTAGTCAGATAGGATCTTAAGCTGTACGTGGCTACGTGCCATAGCTGAAAATGTTCATTTCCGTTGAGATCCATAACCATGATGGCTCCTCCACGCCTGCGTACACCCCGCCAGTCATCCTCCAGAATTCCACGGAACGCCGATATTGTCCTGCCAGAACCAATATCAAAGTACGTGAGCCGGCTCAGTTCGGTACTGGAAGGATCTGTTGGCATGCGATACAACTGGGTGACTTGGGCGTCTGCAGGTCTGTGCGCAACAATGATGCCTCCTGGAACTTCTTTGCCATTGGCATCCTTGGTTGTCTGCTCAAAGCCTGAGGTACTAAAGCCTTGCGAACCAGATATATCACAGTGCACTTTCAAGAATTTAACGACCACACACCTCGAGCAGCATCTTCATACTGCTTCATACCATCGAAAATGCGCTGCGGCACCGCTGGCAAGTTGACGGCCTTGATCTGCTTGGCGGGTCTAGTAAACTCCAAATTGCCATAGTCGATAGGTGTGGCCATCTTGATTGCAAGCGTGGTTCTGCTGATTGTGGGGATAGATCACTTGTACTTATATCATTGAAAGGATATAAGTATAGTCAACGACCATGTGTTCATATTGACACAATCAGTTATACACAGGGCGCCTGTGATGATAACAGCTATATCACGAGGTGCCATGGTGGGTCATAGGACTTGATAGTCTCGCGCAACAAAGGTTTTGTCGAACGTCCCGTCGGAAATTCTTAATTTAGATTTCAACACCTTGCAACGCCCAAATGCAGAACTTGTCTTTCATCCTTTGTCCTGCTATGTATGCACAGAAGTTCCATTCATTTCTCAGTCCTTCCCTTTTGTCCTTCATCATTTGCATATAACACGACACTCTCGGTCCGACCGTTGTTCGGTTCACCTGTTTTTCATCACAAGTATTACGCTGGACACCTAAATACGGCATCCTCAATATTATCGAAGTCTCTTGAGAATTCTATCTCCAAGTGACCATTTCCCTTCGACCTTGTACTGTTCCTCTACAATGTCGGGCAACCAGGCGAGGATTAATGCTCTGCTGAGGAAGTCGCTTATCGGGGAACTTATTGATACCCAATTTTACCTATTCTCCGTTCGATCGAAGCGCGAGGGCAACGTTACCAACCTTCAAGCATTGTTTGCCGATGACGAAGCCCTCACCACCGGTTCAGAGTACTTCAGTAGCTGTAAGCCGTTTCAGAATTCTGTTACCAACTCAGTAAAGTTCAGGAGACACTTCCAGTACATTCCGAAAATCCGTTCAATGATTCTGCTGTGGTCGAATTTCAAGACTATCACACCTGTGAGGGAGGGATCTCTCTCGATGAATATGGCTATGCATCCGATAGTGACCTCGATGAAGAGGAGGAAGAGACTGACGAAGATGTACAAGACAGTGAGTGGCTCCACCCATCCTGGCACAGTATACCCACCTTAACTTGATGTTTTGAAGATGAAAGGTGTGCGGAAGTCTCTGCGGAACGAGTATCTCGAACCGCATCAATCAAGGACTCTACTACCAAAGGGGCGCAACGTATCATTCCAACCCGCAGAGTATTGGTAATGGATACGGCATTCAATACGTGCGGTTCACTAGCCTCGCACTAGGTTCTGTTACTCATTAATTTTGCATAGCTGGCGGGCTTTATTAGACTATCTGTATACTGACGAGATTGTTTTCGCACCTTTGCGATCGCAAAGCAAGTCAGCAAGACATCACAGCCTCGGCGGGGCCCCACCATGCTCACCGAAGTCTATGTATCGCCTAGCATGTAAGGTGTGTCTCGTGTAACCTTTGATATTCTCTATGTGGACTCATACTGGGGATTGTACTAGATCAAACACGATAAATTGCAGGCAAAAGCGCTTGCTGCGATACGCTCTAGTCTAACGGAGCACAACGTCCTACGGGAACTTTCTTCGTCTCTAACATCCAGGTTAGTCAGTCACGCATGCGTGCTACCATCGGGATGTTAACATGTTTTTTGAAGGTTTCCTGCCATTCTTGAGATGGAAATCGAGATCTTATTCCAGAACATTGTTGCTCCCACTATCATGAAGGACTTTCCGATGCTTATTCAAAGGATTGCTAGCGCTGGCCTCTCGCATGGGGCTGACATCCTGACCAAACTCCACGAAAGAATGTTAAAGCAGCACTACCCTACGATTTTGTCTCCTGAGGCTGCACTTGCATCTGAAAAGTATGACGACTGGGTCTAATCTGCTTCTGTGGAACCTTCACAAGTGAATTTTTTTTTTTTTTTTTTTGATCAGTGTTTATTGTCCGCTGGGGCCGCGCCCTATAGTAGACAGTTCATGCTGCGTCGTTCTGTATCTATATATGTAACTTGTTAGTGTTCGTTTGTGCTATGCAATGGCTCCCTCTTGGGGTGCATTAAGGCCAACTGAAGGCGATATGGGTTGGGGAAAGTTCTGTGCCTGGAGCGTTCGTCTCTGTTTCTCTCGTATACTATTTCTTTTTTTCCTCTCGTTCTTTATTCCTCCTCTTCTTCGTCATCGACCGGCGGGGTTACGTCTCCGAATATTGTCTCTAGGTGTTTGGACTTGGCTATGAATCTGAGTGTGGGTTTGATGCATTTTGGGTGGTTGAGTAGGTATTTCAGGTCTCGTGCGCGTGTTCCGACTTCATCTATGAGCGCGATTCTGAGTCTCGCGTATGCTGGGCATGCTATTAGGAAGTGGTGAGTGGTTTCTTCTCTATCGCATCTGGGGCACTTTGGGGTAGTAGACCTGTTGATTCTGTTGAGATGTTTGTTCAGCGGAGCATGGCCAGTTCGAAGCTGGAAAATGAGTGAGCTATGGCGCCTCGGAAGTTTGGCTATTAGGTTGGCGTAGTGTTTGGAAGGAACGGAGGGGTCTATTTTGCGGAGGCGTTCGTATCGTGGAGACTTCTTCATGACCATTATAGCTTCGTTCTTCACCTTCGCGTCGAATTGTTGTTTGGCTGCTGACTTGCTGCGGGGGAGAGGTATGGGGGAGTTTTGTAGTCTGAGTGATGCAGGGAGTTGATTGATATCTGACATCTCTTTTCTTGCAGCGCGCTTTGCGTGTACATCGGCTGCTTCATTTCCTGGGATGCCGCAGTGCCCTGGGGACCATCGTATAGTGAGTTTCCGTCGGTCGAATTCTGGAATGACGATTCTTAGGTCGTCGTGAAGGATATCCATCAGGTAATGTCCCGGCTTTGAATTGAAGGCCTGCGTCGCTAAAATTGCTGCTTGGTTGTCCGCACCTAGTGCCATCGAGTCCTTCCCTCCTGCTTCTTTCCTCAACAACTCTACCGCTAAAATCATCCCTACAAGCTCTCCCTCGTAGACGGTGTGGTTCTTGACCGAGCCGAGATGGAATCTCAAGGCATCTACCTCAACCTTTCCTCTCATTAATACCGCCGCCGCTCCCACTCCCTCATCTATCGCTGAGCCGTCCGAGTAGACGCGTATGTCCTCCTGCGCATCCTTATCTGCTTTGAGTGCGGATTCCAAGTCTTCTGCTATCTCTGTTGTCAAGTCTGGGTGCCACTTTGTGTAGTGTCGAACTGGTAAGATCTTCTCCATTCGATTTGGGTTGGTTCTGAAGGCTTTCAGCAGTGAGTGTATCGGCGAGGGGAACTTTCTAGTAGATTCGAAGTTGTGAGTAGCGCAGTTTTCGTATGCTGACTTGATGCCTTTGAATAGTGGGTGGTTCGGTGGTAGGGTTGACATTCGGAGTGTAGCGCGGTAGCAGATCTTCCTCAGTAGTTGTTGGAATGGGAGAATATTGGCGTGCGCATCCAATAAGTCTGTGGCGGTTGAGCGCATGCCGCCTGTGATCATGGAGGAGGCCATTCGCTGTACTCTCGTCATCTTTGCCGCGAAGCCTCTTGCACCTCTCCCTCCGTTCTTCTGTCCTTTGCCTTTCTCTAAGAGTCCTGCGCACCAGACATCAGCTGCGTATAGCATCTTTGGTATGACTACACCTTCATATAGCTTCCTGAGGAACCGTCCGTGAATGCCCTTCGTGGGTCTGGTCATTCTGCTACATGCCAACATGTACTTGGTCCCCTTCGCTAGTGCAAATGATGCGTGTTGCTTGAATCGTAACTCCTCGTCTACTATCACGCCGAGGAATTTGTGGGATTGGGATGGTTGAATGGTGTGTTGGCGTATAGTGATTGCTGGGCGCGTTATGGGGATTGTTTTCGTTCGGTTTGAGGGGTCTGGGGTGCGTCTTCTCGAAACACAAATGAGGGCGGTCTTGTCTAGTTCAAATTCTGCATTGTGGTCTCTACTCCAGTCTAGGGCGCCTCCAGGCTTCTCCATCATGTGCTTAAGTTTCTCGTTAGCTTCTTCGAATGTTTTACCTTTGGCTATCAGAGCTATATCGTCTATAAATCCGAGACTAAGTTCTCCGCGGGTGGGTGTGGGATCTGCGACTTCGAGTACGTCAGAATTATATATAAGAAAAGCGATCACTGAGAGGGGGCATCCTTGATCCACTCCATTTTCTACATTGAACGTTGCGGATTCATAGTCATCAAATATGAGGGTTGTTGAGCGGCTGCTGAGTCGACGTTGATACCATAAAATGTATTCTTCTGGGAATCCTTTCATTCGCATGTTGTGAAGGAGTCGCGTGACAACGATGCTGGGGAAAGCTGCTTTCACGTCCAGGAAAAGCATTGAGACATGATTATCTTTCGAGGCCCAGGCATCGGCTGTGAATTTGGTTAGTAAATGGATTGAGTCTACTGTTGATCTGCCTGGTCGTCCGCCGAAGTGGGTAGGGGGAAGAAGGTTGTGCTGTTCGGCTATATAAATTAGGTCATCAGCGACACAAGATGAGAGTACTTTCGCCATGGTGTCTAGAAGTGTTATGGGGTGATAGGCTTTGGGAAGGCTGTAGTCAGGGTGTCCGGGCTTTCGTAATACTATAGTCGAGGACTTCTTCCAATCTTTGGGGTAAATATCTAATGTGAATGTAGCTCGGAATATCGGGCCCATGAAGGGAATGAGAATATCAGCGCATTTCGTGAAAACGCAATTACACACTCCGTTAGGTCCTGGTGCTTTGAAGGGAGAAAGTTTTGCTATGGCTCTGTGGATCTGTGCGTCAGTGATGTTCTCAAATGAGCAAATGGGGGGTGGATAGTTCACATTTGGGTCGACGTAGTCGTTCTCTGGCTGTTGTCGGAAAAACATGCCGTAGAGAAGTTCACTCTTGCGCGCATTGTCTTGCGTTGCGTTCTTGGGGTCGGAGGGATTTGCTTCTGGGTCTTTTAGTGTTGTGATTCGAGTGTGAAACTGGTCATCGGGGCAGCTTGAAGCGTAGCGATGGAAGTCCCATGTACCTGCAAGTGTCAGCGTTTCGAGCCATTCTTCCCAGTGGTCCTTCTTTGCGTTCTTGATGTGTTCCGAGAGTTTGTTTCTTGCTATTCTGAGTTCTTCATGTATTGGGTCGTTGCGGTGTGAGAGTTTTCGTCTTGCTTTGTGTCCGAGTTTCTTGATGTGCTTTCGTTCCGTGTCAAGGTCCTTCGTCCACCATCTTTTCGCGTAGGGTGATTGTTTGGCTATCGGGACTTCCTCCTTTGCGGTTTCGGCAATTGCATTGATGAGTCGGGTGTAGGCGTCTTCAAATTGAGCTTGGGTTGTGATTTCTTGAGGCTGCGGGTTGGGTTCAAGTTTGATTGTTAGTTTTTCGCGAAACGTCTTCCAATCAGTTTCACGGTAGTTGAATTTCAGGATGGGGACTGTGCGTTCAGGGTTTAGATCTAGGGTGCTGATGATGGGGAAATGGTCAGTGATAACAGGGCGTAGTTGGTATTCGACAGAGCATTGGGTGAACATATCTATAATTTCTGCGGAGCAGAATACATTATCTGGCCTTGTGTGGTTTTTGGTGTTGGATGCTTCGAGGGTGGCTATGGACGGTGGGAGCGCTTGTACAAGGTTATATGCAGCTAGAAGTTCTATTAGTACATCCGCTGCGTCTAGGTTCGCAGCGGTGAAAAGGTGGTCGTTCGATGTCATTTCCCACATAGGATGATGACGGTTGAAGTCTCCTAGCCAAATTATGTTAGTAGGTGGTTCTGACGCAGCCCCGTTAGGGCTTCTGTTTGTTCTTTTTTGGTTTTTGGTTGTCATGTGACGTTCCAGGAAGCGTATGGTGCGATTATGGTCGCAGGGATTATAGATGTTATATACACGTACCTTACCGAAGTTTCCAGTTAATTCTATTGCGGTAATGTTCGGCGAGTCTAGCGGGATTATATGCCAGTTATTTTTCGATAATTTCTTGTTGACGAGGAGGATGGATTGTGTTCGTCACAAGTGAATGCAACGGCTCGTCGCCAAGTGGTCCATTCAAATTCAAATGGGAAGAGCCACAAAAACCGGTGATGGTGTCGTTCTAAACACATTAAGTAGCCATATGATTCATGTAGGCTCCCACAGTAATAACGAGGAACTTGTTTTTATCTGATGGACCGGAGGCACTTCCATGCAGTAGATTAGCACGTGTCAAGATCAGATAAGATAGATATTGATAAGTGACAGTACTAGTGGTTCAGAGTAACAATCAGAAGAAACTCTTCTTGAATGAATTCCTCAGACATCCACGTCCTCGCAGAGGCATCCGTCACTTCTCTGCGCGTAAAACCTGTTCCACAGGCCTCTGCCATCCCCACGCAATTCTCCTACTCCCCTAGTGACGACGGAACGGACGAGAACCTCCTTATTCTCCTCCACGGGCTTGGTGAGCGTGGCGTCGAACCACTTAACTAGGGCAACTAATCCGAACCGAGTCATCGATGAACAGGTGACACTAATGTCCCCTTTGCGCGCCTTGGGAGATCACTCAAGCTCCCGCAAACAGCCACCCTCGCGCTCCGCGCACCCGATCTGTACGTGTCTGTTCAAACATTTCGATCGTATGTTTATCGAGCTTGACAATGTACTAGTGTCCCCTTCCTGTACGAACAGGCTTTTCAGTGGTATCCTTCCTTCGACCAGCTCGGTGATCTCATCGAACGACCAGACCCCAGCCCTGCACTCAATCTTCTGAAGCATATCTTCGGCCATCTAATGGGTGAATGTGGATGGCCTCCACATCGCATACACTTGTTCGGATTCGCGCAAGGCGGAAGTGTTGCAGCCGAAGCATGCCTGCAATGGTGGCGTCGTGAGCTAGAACTTTCATCACAGTCGCGTATGACCAACAAAGAGACCCCCATGCGGCCTTTTGGTTCGCTCGTCACCATTTCTGGCCCGCTGCTCTCATACCCAACGCTCTCGAAACCATGCGAGACGCCTGTTCTTGTGTTTCGCCGCCCACGTGAGCTCAAGAATGAGGCGCTAGTTGCATTCAGGAAGGGTTTCTCTCGAGTAAAGGATGTGGAGCGTGCGGGTGAGGGTATGCCACGCGCAAGCTTAAGGGAGGAATGGCAGCCAATCTTGGAGTTCTGGAGTGAGGTACTTGGATGGCGTCCCGGGGATGGTCTGTATGAAGTCACAACAGGAACGTCAAATTAAGAACGGGCAATACTATTAAAATATTGAAGACCGACAGAAAGCAACCTTTGCGTTGCTTTGTGAAAGGTAAGGGGCATATGGACATGGCGCAGGTACAACAATGTAATAAATGTATTGTGAATTCTAATATACTGGTCGTACTTCATGAGCGTCATCAACGAGCTCAACTTGACAAATAATCGTTGCACGTGAAGTTCGACTGCAGGGAACACTTGACTTGAAGCTTATCGTGACTGGTTTTTGGAACACTGAGTGTCCTGCTCCAGTGCTCCACTGGCATATCCTCATACCCCCAAAGGAAAGATCATCAAAGATGAGAAGAGGTGCACAGGAGTGAGGAAGATTCCTGTACTACAGCCGTCGCACAAGCCTGGGACATAATCTTTTGCTAGTTGGGCCGAGAAGTGCTAGTGTTGTGTCATATCTGCGCTCCATCCTATCCTTGGTACCCACTGTGCACAGAACGCCTAGATTTGGGTTTTTCATTTCGGTGGGGAGTCGTATCGACGTGGCAGCATGGCAGATATTGTTCGTGTCTACTCGTCTTTCCCTACAATGTAAGCTCAAACGCGTCGTGTATTGCAAGTGCAACCATAACAAACAGCACGAGTTTTTTACTCCTGCATTTCACGGACATACCAGTGCGACAACGGGCCCGTCCTCCTTGGAACATCTCCGATGCGATTCTCGCAAGACTGGAAGAGATACGAAGTGAAAGGGTTGGATACCAAAGAAAGACACTCAGATGTTGCTGCTGATTCGTGATAGCGCACCGAAAACTGATTTCATCAGAGACGCAGTTGCACCCTTTGAAAATTCATGTAAATGTCAAGTAGGTGCTCCTGTTTTCAGATGTCAGATGTCATCCCCGTCAGTGCCGAGATGACTGCTTTCAAACTTGAAGTTCTCATGGCACCTGCAGTCTTTCGTTTGAAAGTGCAAGTAATTCAGTGGCTACAACCTCGCACGTACATAGATGAAAGGACGTGCTGATCGACTCACTCTTATGTCTGAAATCTGACGAGATCATTAGCAGTGAAGGAACTATGGCGTGCTGCACACTGGCATCATGATAGACTGAGGATGCCTCCGCGATGGCTCTTCACACATTTTGCCAGGCTGGCACGACGACTCGCAGTATTGAGTGACCATTGGCTTGAATTGTTCCTAGATTACAGGCGGGTCTGCGCACAAGGAGGTTGGAAACAAGCCGTCGTTTCAAACACTCTACGCGTATTACATAACCTTTTGTTCCTATGATAAGCACTAAACTTGACGTTTTTATTCTCTTCGAACATACACAACCATCAGACCCACAAGCCCGGCGGAAGAAACCAGTGTATGCGCACGAGCAGAAGGTCTGAACGAGAAATTTTGCATATTTGTTTGTAAATTAATAAGATTTGCTTTGTGCAGATTTAAGCATTATGTACATGGCGCAGATACCGGTATAGCTATGTGATAGTGTGATCCTTAATATACTGGTCGTGCGCTGCATGAGCGTCATCGATGAGCTCGAGTAGAAGCTTATTTTCTCGTTCATCTAGACAGTCCGTTGACTCGTTCTCCCCCCACACGAATTGAGTCCTCTTCTCCCTGATATTCTCCACGACAAACTCAGACCAGGCCTTCCACGCTTTTGGTTTGATGGGGACAATCTCCTGGAGGACTTGCGTAGGTGGTGTGCTAGACTCCCAACAGAGCGCTAAGCATGCCAGAACGGCAGCGGTTGCTCTAGAACTGGCTTGGTACGTTTTCACCTCCGGAGTATTCAGTAGGGTGATGAGGGCCCTTGATTGCACTTCATCTTCCTTGGCTGAGAGATATAGGTTGCATGCCCCAGACACTAGTAGTGATAACAGGAACATGAGTTGTCCTGGTAGCGATCCGAAAGGCATGAAAGCGAGCTGTAGGGTAACTTGCAACAACGCTATGAACGCGCAGAGAAGGACGGTGTAACCCCCTCCTTTGAGCTCCAGTCGCAGTTTCCCCTTGGTCACAGCGTTAACATCCTCCTCGTTGCCCCTCAATATTACAATACGAGTATCCGATAGTAGCATGCCGTCTCCGCGTGGAACTCCATGTGCCGGTTTGAGCCGTTCAAGGGTTATATTCCCAGTGGACATGATGGAAGAAGTGATTCCAGAGGAGATTATCCCAAGCAGAATCATCTTGAAGGATAACCAATCCTCAACACTAGCACAAATGGCGCAAGCTGCGATGCTAGCGGCGCTGGCGATCATGGGCAATGAAGAGTGGCGAGAGCTTCTTGGGGGTAGCGTGTCATTTCCCGTCAGCACCTTCTTCTTGAAGTCCACGATCATCAATTGCATCGGCGTCGGGCTGATCCTCTGACCCACGACCACTGGCTTGCACTCCTGGCCCCTCCAGCTGCTAAGCACGTAGGCGAGATGGCGAGTGTGCTGCATGACCGTTCCTGACCGCGATGCAATGTATTTCGGTCCTTCCTTGCCATCTAGGCCCAGGGAAAGCGCGAGTCTCTCTGAATACGATGAGAAGGGACCCTGCAACAATGTTCTAACCAGCTCCCACACAATTGCATGGCATCCAGGTGCGTTGTACCACCCATGCCATATACGACCATACAGCGGTTGTAATGCAAATGCAGATACGGCTGCTTTGCCTCCGAAAAAAATGGACACTGCGGACGCGCTATCCAGGTTAAAATGTGACCATGATAATTGAGAGGAATCAGAGGCGCTAGTGAAGAAAATGGGAGGCGATTGAAGGGGCATGATATTCTTGTAGGAAGGGAAACGGCCAGTGTTCTTGCTTTTATGTGTTTCTTGTATGGCCAGGAGGACCCTGAGCGACCATCATATATATGGACACTCAGCACCGGTTTGAGATGGGGTACCAGGTGCACGAAACTTCAGCCTCGGGGACCCCCAAATACCCGGGCGCCGAGGCTCATGAACTAGTGGGGTCTGCCTCGATCGAGTCAGTGTGGCACTTCCTCGGGACCTACACAAGGCTTTGACGTTAAAGAGCCACTGATATCGAGGGTCCTGTGGTTCCTTGGTCAAGGCTGTGATCTGTTTTTAGGCCCGACCAATGGTACTGGCCCACAGGAACCACTCTTGCTGTTTAAAATAACGGAATCCTTTATAATCGAGGCACATGGGCTATGTCAATACCGTACAAATCTCGTTAGTGTAAGTACTGGAATTTCGTGCGCTGATACCCGGGGGTATCAGTATACGTATAACTTGTACTCTAGATAAAATTCAGCACTAATCAAAATTCTGACTCGGGGACAGATACAGCTATCGTTATAACATAGTCAACATCAAGCGTTGCCTCAGAGACGCAAACTTGTCCCTTTCGAATATCAATTTCAATCACCTTGTCTGGCATCATCTCATTCACGAAATCAACCCTGCGAGTCTTGATGTCATCCATATTGATAGAGTAGGCTTGAATGATAGCACACACAGGACACCCAGCGCCACCACCGCGCAGCTGCGCAGCATAAGGGGCGGTGGAGTTCCTCTTTGGAAATCTGGGATTGTGGGTCCCGGTGGAAGTACAGGAGAGAGATAGTGAACGAGAAGACGCAGAAGGAAAATTAGGATTAGATTGGGGGGAAGTAGGGGAAGGTCGCGCAGGAGGAGAAATGAGATTGGCTTGGCTGCTAGATTGGGAGGAAGTAGGGGAAGATAGCGCAGGAGGAGAAATGAAACCGGCTTGGTTGTCTGATTGCAAGGAAGTAGGGGAAGTCATAAGAGGGGCGTCGTAGATGTTTCGACGGCGAAGTCGCGAAGTGTCGACGTATCGGTGAAGGTCAGGATATGCAAGGAGATGTACCCAAGGACGGTGATGTTCGATCCCAATGAGAAGGACCGTTACTTCGCCACTCGGGCCCTGTGAGTAAACGCAGCCACACTGCATATTATTTGAAAGCTCAATCCGAGTATCGGGATAAAGATCTTGATAGCCACTCCCCTGACCCACACCATGGCCTCCCGGCTTAGGGCATATGTAACTGCAGTACTCCCAAACAGGACCTATAGACTGAAAAGTGAAAAATTGTCGGCATTTAGTAGTTGGTAGTATGTGATGGTCGACCGCAATACGTATTGTACGCGGAACAAGGCCTTGGAGATCCGTGGACTCGAGTTGTATAAGCTTGGTGGGCGAAGTCCGTAGAAAATCATCGGAACCAGATCTTTCTTTCAAGTAGATCCCGTACGGAAGCTTCTGACCTTGCTTTTTGCATCTCAGGACGGCAAGCCACCCATCTGCGACTTGCTTCATAGGAAGAGTGATGTGAATGCCGTCATTCAAAATGGAATAACCGCGCGGTAGTTCGCGAAAGGGGCTGCGACTTCCTGGAAGAATGTTGATAAAATCGGAATGATCGATGGCGACGACCGGAGAAGCCCGCATGAAAACGTCAGGTGCAGATGCCAACAATCCGCGATTTCTGACAGAATGTGGATGTGCCAGTGAATCGTGCCAGGCGAAAATGGTTTGGTCATCCGATGATTTCATGATCTCGAGCTGCAGGCGCTTGAAAGCTTTGTCTCCTTCTCCGTAAATGATGGGCATGTGGATACCAAATAACCCCATCAGAGAATAAGCTCTGTCTTCTATTCTCTGCGTCTTTCGTCCTGCAGCCCATGACATCTTCTCCGCGATACTGGATTCGCATTGGTGATGGTTACCCAGCAGAATATCTTGGCGGATGTGAGTGATTTCATTCAGGATAGATGCAAAGGTCGCCTTGCTCCCGATTCTCGTCCAGTACTTGTTGAAGAAATATACATTATCTGGAGCGATTAGCTCTTGTAAGGTCCATCCTCTTTGGAACCACTCAGCGTTTTCGAAACCGAATTGGGGGTCCTCATAGCTACCGACATCGTGCAAGTAAACGTAGCACACAGCGGAGTCCCTATACCATGCATACATGGAATTGATCGCTTCCGATAACTCGGCACTGCTGGTTTTGTCAATGCAGCAAGTGTCAATCCAGATATAGTCGAGACGAGCTCGGAAGGCATGCTCGCACGCTCTTTTGAATTTCACGAAGCCCTGTTTGCCTTGAACGTTGGAAGGGAAAATGGGTTCCTTGAAGTGAATTGATGGTAAATGTCAGCAAGCAGAAGCTCGAACGAAATGACATACGGCATGATTAGAGCCTTCGCTAGGAGAAACTTGCGTGTGTTGCAAGTCTTGAAAAGATATTTCTTCATGGTCTGCGAGCCATCGGTGAGATAAGATGGCATAAGGTCGCACACCCGTGGGTGTTTCTAACTTTAGGTTCTTGGTATGTAGCAGTCGCATTGTTCGCCTTGTCGTATGGTTAATTCCAAACCATTGACTTAGAATTGTGCAGTCAAAGGGGAAACTCACCACCAGACGGATGATATTGGGCGAAGGGCACGCAGGAAGGGGTGGAACAATGAAAAGGGTCGCCACTGATTATAAAGAACATTCTCAGCGTCTATCATTGACGTGAGGTAAAAAAAATAATCAATACTAACTTGAAGCTCACGGCGCTCACTCCAAAGGCGATGCAGGTCTGGGTGTTGTGCTTATTTTCGTTGAGCTACGGCAACATCCAGAAATTGTTACCATCATTATGAAAGCGGTTTGAAACGGAGGTCAGCATGGTCATAAGACGGACGAGCGTGAGTGTGCACCTAGTACTAGTAGGGGAAAGAATATGTTCAATTCAGCACCGTAGATCTGACCTACTTAACTTTCCTTGATTGATGTACCGATGCCGTCGAACTTGAAGACAACGGCATGGAATTTTTGCAAGCATTTGTTGAGACACCGGATCACGGTTGTGTTAGTAGCATTGCGAGAATTTCGTCAATAAGTACGTACATACCATGATGTTCGAAAAGGATAACGACCCAAAATAAGTAGGTGCCAACAGAGTCCAGGCACGGCACAACACAGAGTCTTTCGTCCCTGAACCTGACATGAGTCATGCCACCCACATGTGTAGTTGGCAGTGGCGGCTACCGTTAGATTCGTTCAAGTCGAGGGTTACCAACCTTGGTATAAATAAAGTGGCGAAGCGGCGCATCAGAGGACTGACTCCGACTGAGTCGCAAAATTAATATCGTCCTATATGCTGAAAAGGTTTTCGTTGTATCAGAATATAAAGTCATGTGTAACCACCGCAATTAACGTAAAGCACCCTGGGGAGACTCAACAGTTAGCAACCAGAGACTACTTGGCCATGAGTGAATTGGAGGCAACGAGTCAGATTTGTTACTAGGACGAGCCATATGCATGATGGTAGACTTGAGGTTCACAAATTCCCTATCAGACACTCCCAATAGTATCGAGTATCTGAGTTAAGCTTAAGCTTTCAAGCCTTGAGTAAGGATAGATAATGGCCCTACATGCGTAGCCACCTTGTCTTCGTTACACAATCAATCCAAGCTTGGTAAAATACGGACCCCTGGATATAACTGAACTTCATCAGGTGACGCCGCATGACCTTTTGCATTGTGCAAACAATGGAGACAAGATTTGATCGATCATTGTTCTCCTAACACATCTCACCCACTGCCTCCAAAATCTCTGCTCTCGTTCGTGCATATGGATTTGCCTCTTCCGGCGTGGGCAGTTGGATATGTGTATCGACCCATGCAAGCGCCCAAGCGCCGTTCCCTGCCTTCGTTCCCCGAAGCATCTTCCGCTGTCCAACTTGTTCCCAGCGACAGCGGGTAGGTTGCGTGTCTGCACGATCTAGAGAAAATAAAATAAAAACATGGGGAAAAACAGCAATAGAGATATACAAACAATGGACCAGTCCTGTGTGTGGCTCATACACGCCAAGAGGATATTGTGATTCTTCAACTCTCGCTCTCTTCCTCTCCGCGCCCTCCAGCTCCTCAGTCGCCCCTCGCTTCTCCTCTGCTTCAGTCACTTGCACTTCCTTCCCCTTCCCCTTGTCAAGTCCGTCCCCAAGGATCCCACCACCGCAACCCTTGCCTCCCTTCTCATCCGCGCCCATTCCTCACCAGCATCTCCGACACGCCTCGCAGCCTCCGACATCCAGTTCTCTTCCGTGAGCCCCTCCCGTGTGAGGATCGATTTGCGCACTGCGCTGTGTGGTCCAT